>NC_081409.1:303067004-303367004 GCF_030272615.1 Cryptomeria japonica
CACAACATCCGCCTCCCTATCTTGTTGATCACTATTTTGGGAAGGCGAGCAACATGCTAGAGGAGTGATATTGAGCACAATAGATGGAGCTATCACAAGATGCAAACAAGGACTATGCTCATGTTGTAAGTCACTTTGTTTGATTCTAGGAGCTAGGAATTAGAGAAAGAGGAGCAAGAACATGAATAGGAGTAAAACCATCACATGTTTTGTGAAACTTACGATTTGGAGATGTAGGTTGAACATATTGCTTAGGATAAAAGGGAATCATGTCAACTATCAGAGTCTAAGGAGATTGAGTATTTTGAGGGACAGCTTCACAAGCTTGATCACGACGTCTTCATCAGTTTTCTCTCACACAATGATTTCTTCAAGTCTTAGTGGAAGGTTGAGAAGGAGGGGGAACACTTGAAAAAGTAGGGATGTTTCTCGCCTTGATAGTTGAAGGTTTAGGTTGAGGTCTTTTTGGTTGAACAAGAGGAGAAACATGCCTCTTCTCTCGATAAGAGGAAGGAGGTGGAACTGCACCATAGAAAGGAGGAATATTAGGTGTAGGAAGGAGACCATGTCCATCATGAGGAGGAGGTATAGGTCTAACCTTAGGAAGAATATTGTTGGTCTCCTGAAGAGAAGGTAAAGTCACATCCATAGGTATAGGTTGACGATCTTCCCTAGGAGGAAGATTAGTTCTATCCGTGAGGGGAAGAACCTCATCTTGAAGAATAATAGGAATATCAAGTGTTGGAGATCTAGATTGACTTAAGGATAAGATAATATCTTTCTTCCATTTTGGATAATATTGAAAAAGAGCATCGCTCCTTGATGGAAGAGATTGAAATTGTTTAGGCCAAAAAAAATCAATAGGAACACCGAGGCTTCTTTCAGATGGACAGAATAAACTATGGCTCATGGTTAAAATTTCTCCATTGTGAGAAAATTTCAGACACTTGTGAATTGGAGAAGCAATATGCTTCATGGAAGATAGACAAGGATAACCCAACTTCACACAGAAATGATCAGAAGAGGGTATGATAACAAAGTCGACATCCATGGATTTAGTATGAACTACAACATGAAGGGTAATATAACCAATGGTAGGACAATAGAAGACATCAAATAAATTCACAACCATATTAGAAGGATCATATATTGGTTTATGCAATCTTAACATGAAAAGATACTCTTCAGTTATGACATTAACCATGCAAGAGGGATCAATCAGGGCACCATGGCAAGGGATATCCTTAACCTTCGCTACTATGTATAAAGGGCCATCAAGTGCTCTAATGGTCTCACGAGGGTCAAATGTAATACAAGGATCCTTAGGCATATCTTGTGTTTCTATCATATTAACCAAGTTTGGAGCCATAGAGGTGAATTCTTCAAAAGAGAAAGAATTAGGCACAATCTCAATAATTTCAGAGGTATGAGAAGGCAAGGGATCAATGAAAATCTTAAGATTTTGATTAGGAGGAGCCACTAATTTATTCCCTTTATCATTCACACCCACCACATATGTAATATTATTATCAATCAAGTCTTGAATTTTATCTTCAATGCAAAATCTTTCTTAGTATCATGACCAGGTTGACGATGAAATTGACAGAAGGATTTTTTATCAAAATAAGGGGATGCAAGTTTAGAAGGATCAATTTTTTTTATAGGCAGAAGTTTGATAACATTTTTGTGCAACAACTAAGACATAATATTATGTAAAGATTCAATCAAAGGAGTAAACTATCTTTCTCTTTGGAAAAATTTAGAAATAGAAAGCACACTTGTTATAGCATTCACATTGTGGTTGTTGATTGTATCATTGAACTTGATGAAGCTTTTTGTTGGTTTGAACTTTGCAAACGGTTGTTGAACACTCTCCCCCTTATCACTCGGAGCCATAGGAGTTGATTGCTCCATTTGACTCACAACTAGTTGATAATTATGGAGTGTTGCGCACAACTACGAAAAGAAAGTAAACTCAGACAAAAGAAGATTTTCCTTGATATCTTTTTGTAGATTAGAAATGAAAATTATTTGAATATCATTATCAGGTATATGAAAAGAAATTTGAGAACACAAATGCTTATATCTACCAATGAAATCAGTCACTTTTTCTTTAACACCTTGTTTATAATGCATTAAATCAGTTAAAGTGATTTTAGGACCAATATTGTTTTGAAATTGTTTGATGAAAGCATTTGCTAGTTGTTGAAAGGAAGTGATAGAATAAGAAGGCAAAGAGAAATACCATTGCAAAGCCTTATCTCTAAGTGTTCTTGTAAACAAATTTGCAATCAATCTTTGATCATAGGCAAAATCGGTACACAAGGTTTAAAATGTTTTGACATGCATAAGACAATCACCTTTTCCATTATAGAGTTCCAATTGAGGGATCTCAACATGTTTAGGTGGCACAAATTTAACAATATCAAGAGAAAGTGGGCTCACAACATCAAAGGTGGGCACACTAAACTTGGATTGACTCATAGAAGCAATTTTTTGTTGTAAGGAATACACGGTTTGAGCAAGACTGTTAATTATCATTTCGGTAGAAGAATTGATGTTCGACATAGTTGATTGAGAAGGTGGTGTGATGTTATTGAAAGAAGGCATGGATTAAGAATAAGGTGGTGGGACATTATGATAAGTAGGCATAGGTGATGATTGGGTAGGAAAAGCGACACTTAATGGAGGAATAAAGTTGTTGAAGGAATTGCCCCCTTGTGTCACACTGATTGGTTGAGGAATAGTAGGAATACTTATGGAAGACATGGGTAAAGATGGAGGATTAAATGAAGAAGAGGGATTGCCCCCATGACCAATGTTTGTAGGAATGACATTTTGAGTTGAAGTAGCCATGATGTTGGAGGTGAAAGTAGGAATACTATTCATAAGAATAATCAAAGGAATATAAGGATTGACTTGTGTTGAAGGTTGTGAATAACCTAGGGTTTCAACACAACACTTGATAGGCATGAAATTAGAATCAACAATATGTGCAATTCCACGCAATATATCATTTCCATTCTTATCACTTTGAATCATGCGTTTAAGGCCTTCAATTAATGGAAAAGCTTCACTATTAGGGTATTCTTGGGACATCCATTGTTGAAAGTTATCAAATTGATTGTCCAACATGGAAAGTTGATCTATAGAGACCCTAGTTAAATCTTCTTCTTCTTCATGGGATTCTTCAATGGGGTGAATAGGGACATGATTAGGATGGGAAGAATTAGCATGGTCCTCATTAAAGAAGTCACCCATATTAGGCTCCATCTCCTTGGTAATTGAACCTTGGGAAGCCTTAATTATAATGCTTCATCTAACATGGATTGGATAGGTAGGACTAATAGTGGTAAAACTCATGCACTAGAGGGATAATTTGAATTTTGAATTTTGGAGCAAAGCTTACAAAATTTAAGAAAGTAATGATTACATAATTTGAACTTTGTTGGGGGAAGAGGATGACACAATTTCAAAAAATGAAACGAAATTGGAATTTTAAAATTAGGGCCAAGGGAATACCACTTAATTTTAAAATCAAAACTTAAAACCAGTGCAGACTATAATTGTAATGCCCCGTCAGGAACCCTAAAGGAAAACATCATAATCTATGCAACTAAGGGTGAAATAATTTTTTTTTTTTTTTTAAATTGCATGAATTAAACCTTAGTACATCTAATAACATAGCGGAAGTTTTACACCTGAATTTCCTAAGGGTTGCCAACGAATATTACTTCATAAATTAAATATTTAAGATAAAATTTCCGCAATGAAAGAATCTAAATTTCTTCAAGCAATCATATATTATATGCATCAGAAATCAGTAATTGAAGTAGCATATATTACAATTTTTCTTTGCTTTCAATATTCAAAAATACATGTTTTCAAAATGAAATTACATCATGAGCTAAAATGATACAAATGAAAGTTACATATAGTTTCTGTAGTCACATAAATCTATCCATTTTAATTAAATGAATATTTCGTATTTATTTGATTAAAAATCCACTAGCCACCAGTTAATTAAATTAATATTTAATTAATTCATCCCCAAACATTCTTCTATTAATTAAATAAATTATTCAATTTATTTTAATTAATTCATTAAATCCAATTCAAATCAATTAAATAAATAAAATCAATTTATTTAATTAAATCCCCTTTTCCTCTTTTAAATAAATTAAATAAAACATTTATTTAAATCATTATCCCCACCCCACTTGCATTTTCTTACAAATGCAACTTGCACACATTTTGAAATAAAAGAATTTTTATTTTAATAAAATCCTATTTTCCCTCACCCACCAAATCCACTTGCAAAATCTAATCCCCTTCTAGATTCTTCTACCCCCTTCCTAATTAGCCTAATCCATCCCCTAATTATTGTCACATTCCTAAGCAAAATGGAGTCACTTCTCAAAGCCTAAAAGTCTTTGATAACCATTAAAGGCTTTCAACCTTCAACCACTAAAAGCCTAAAAGTCTTGGATAACCTTTGAAAGCTTCCAACCTTCAACCACTTAATCCACAAAGTCTTCAAAAACCATTAATGGTTAACCCAAC
The DNA here is from genome assembly GCF_030272615.1 of Cryptomeria japonica. NCBI lineage: Eukaryota > Viridiplantae > Streptophyta > Pinopsida > Cupressales > Cupressaceae > Cryptomeria > Cryptomeria japonica. The sequence goes on from NC_081409.1 coordinate 303,071,568, forward strand.
CTTCCCACATAGTTAAAACATTTGTTTTGACTCAACCTCTACCCAACCCAAGGGTCTCATCAAGCATTTAATGCTTTGACCATGATTATCTCTTAATCATTTGCACAAAGGTTTATCCTTGCATTAACTCCTAATCCAGTGGGTAATCCTAATTTAGACTTGACCCTTAGCCTTTAGATAACCATGAGGTCTTCTCAAGCCTTTAATGTCTCCACCCTCTTCTCTCAACCCAATCCTGTGTTGACACTTGTCACTATTTTATTGGTGCCAATTGTGCACATGGATCCCCAACTTTCAAGCTTGACCCTTGATTAAACCTTTCAATCCTGGCCATCCATTGCTCCATTTTTCCTATAAATAGAGCACATTCCTTCATAATCCAGATCCTGAAAACTTGTATGCATCTAAGCTATAGACATTTTAGAGAGCATTTTAGCATAAGCAATCTAACATCTTGTCTTTTTGGTTAAAATACATCATTTTAGCATTAGTATAGCTTTTTATTTCACATTTAGAGCTATACTACAATCTCAATCCTCCATAAGCATCCATAGTGCAAAAAGCTGCTGAGAGCTACACTATTTTGGAACTTGGAGAGGAGAGGAACAAGGGAGAAGAAGCTAAGGCCATGCTAAGAGGCAGTTGGAGATGTCTCATGATCTTTGTTTTACTTATTAGATATATTAGCATGTCTCTTTGTGTCTCTTTTGGAATGCCTTCATATGTTTAGTTTTAGATTGACTAACACTAATGTTTTGTATGTTTTTGGTGTTCTTTGATCTTAGACTAACCTTGTGCCATTTAGGAGGGCGTCAGTTTCTTTTCAAAACCTCTAGTATTTAACTGAAAGATGGATAGGAAGAAGAGTCGGTACATGAATCACGATCCAAGATCATCAACGAAATCCTCTCTCGCCCGAAGATACGTAACAGAACATCCGATGGGAAGTGACACTACCACTCGACCATGTGATCCCGAAAAGGAACCACCCCACCGTGCTGGAGATAGTAGATAACCCTCAAGCAAGCAAAATGATACAAGAACAAAAGGACTACAAGACTCCACTTACATTCATGTGACCCAACTCACAGAACACTAGTGACTCTAAGGAGAAAGTGTCATCGCATGTCTTACGGTGGATACCATGGTACAGCCTCCATAGGTCCCGGCCCCCATCCTGGGTTATCCTGGTGACCTCTCCCGAACCTCCGATTCCAACTAAGACTCATGCGGACCTTACCAATCCTCTCATGAAGACAAGGTGGTAAGTTTTCCATTCCAGGCCTTCTCGCTACATTATGAGCCCTATACTAGCACTCACCTTTGTGCGAGGCACATTATTTCATTTAACTTTTATTCTACCCTTCCCTAGTCATTTATTAGGTTTTCACTTTCTTAACCAACTTCCGACGGGTTATCCTGTCACCTCTTCGGCACAGTTCCCGCTCGAAAGCCACTCTCTCTCTTAGGACACTATGGGTTAGTTCTATCTACAGAACTCTATGGCGACACAGATAGCCATTCCCAAACTTGACCTACCTCAAATGAAAGATACAAAATTACTAACCTAAGGTTTGGCCATAACGAACAACTCATAGTATAAGTGACATTTCCTCTTCTCTTTTCTCTTTCTTATACTTTAAGTTATATTCCATATATACTTTCAGGATGTTTGAGAGGGGTTTCAGACCTCTAGGAGTTGTAATGCAAAATCTAGTTTTTGGAAGATCCTCCAAATTTCAGACTTAGTCAAATTTCAGGGCATTTCAGAATCTGGATTTGTAAAATTTGTAACCGAAAAATTGAGTATCTTAGGCTTGTGGAAGCCCCCCTTGAACACCGATTTTTACTAATTTGTTTTTGTTGATACAGGTTAACAACTCACCATAAAAATCACAAATTTGTCATTTAGTGCTTAAAAAGAACTTAAAACTACAAAACAAAAAAAAGAGAAGTTTCATTGTTTTCTAGTTAGGACTCATCTTTATTTTTGGTGCTTAAAATCAACAACACAAATTTGATTTCCTTGCATCAATTCGGACCTAAAATTTACAAACCACACTTCAAATTTTGGTGCAAATAAAATACACAATCCACTTGTTTTGATTTTTGCAAGCGATTTTTACTTCATGCAAACGTGTTTTCCATTAAGTTGACCATGATTTCAAATTCTAGAATACAAAAACACATTGCTTTTTGAGGTTAAAAAGAACACCATGACTGTTGGAGCAATATCTCCAAATAGTTAGATCACATTTGCAAATGCTGGATTAAAAAGAACAAGTGAATTTGGTGTTTGGCACGCTTGTGCACAAAAGTCAGTCGGGTGGTCCTACTTCTAACACACACTATCCTCTCCCTTGGCTCTCGTGGTCCTAGGTGCAAGAGAAAAGTGTTAGTAACACTCAAAATTTTATCTTTTTAAGAGAGGCCTGCCAAGGGATCGATACTCTTGGGAATGACCTCGAGCGATAAATCCTTCGAGCCGCTATAGAAATTAGGTGAGAGCGAAAGCTATAGCCTTGGGTATAGCTATTCCTACAGTGTAACTGGCCGAAAGGACAAATGGGCCCCACCACCAGTTACAAGGCTCTTAAGTGAGTCACTGCAGAATGAACTTATGTCCAAAAACATCGAACATGACTAAACACCTTTAAGTAGTAGCCCACCCGTTCTATTGATTGAGGATATTTGCGATATAATTTAGTGCAAGAGCATAGATGGTTTTTCTCCCAAGATACTCACCATACATATTTCCTTGAGTAGAAACATAGCTTTTTGAAAAGTCACTTGTGGCTTGATAAAAGTGGTGACTCCCCCATCATAGGGATCATCTATTTGTTATGCTCGTGCAAGACTTAGTATATCACATCCTTACCTGCCATGGCGGGATTCATAAGGTATGTAGTACCAAAGTCAAAGAAATATCAAGATGTGGGCTAAATTTATCACAACTGGCCATTTGACCATAGGGATAAAAAGTGTTTGAAGTGTGTTCGTTTTACAGACCTAGTGCGAATTGAGCCGACTTCAGGCTTTGGAAATACACCTTAAAATACATCTAAATTAAGGGTCAAAAACAAGTCCAAGAATTGGGTTGATCTAGACCCATACTCATTTGTGCCTTTGAGGCAACAATCTTGTGTTTGTGTTCTTGCTTTGTTTTCTTGTCAAAGAAAAATCAGAAAATCAATCCCAAAAACAAGTATTCATCCAACCAAACATCTTTCAAAAACAACCAAAAACATCAAAAACAAGGTACAAACAACACAGAGTCACAACTTTTATGACCATTCTTCACATCTTGTGAAAAAAGAAGTGTCATTAGAATATCAACTTGAACAAAAGACCATTAAGCTCAAAGGCTTTGATCAAAAGGAGGAAATTCTTCTATATCAATCGACAAATCTTTGTCTCCCATAGAGTCTTTCTACATCGCATGTGTCTATACCTTCAAGGTAAAACAAATGAGTTTGATTCAGAATCATTGAATCGTAGAGCTTTTATGCAATATAGAGCTCTGAGTTATCACCAAAAATCAAGGAGGAAAGATTAATCCCAACTTCTTCCCAAACATCTGTATCACCTACAACACACCTCGAGAAGTGCCACCAACGCCTGAAAGGGAAGAGGTAGCGTTTGTTCCATTTGTAACACAAAGTTTTTATTGAAGTTGAAAACAAAACATCCATCATCTCATTCATACATCATCACTTCATCATCAATCCATCCCAAAACTCTCAAAACATTAAGAGGTTCTTGTCCCAAATTCTCTTTTAGATATTGCTTGAAATCAAACACATCGCATCACTTTTTAGATTGTTTCTACATCTAGGATAAACTCATCCTAAGAGACACATCTACGCAGGGTAAAACTAGTTCATGAGTGAATCCTCTCATTACTAGGTAGTCAAAATCTGTAACACATCTCAGATTTCTCTACACCTTATCACATCCAAACTCCTCAAAACAAACAAGCAATTCAAAGAAAGAATTTCGGTTACATCTACCTTAGAGTGCTAGAGATCTACATACAACACAATCCACCAACCATCAACCTTTCACTTCATCAAAAACTCATCATTATTTTCACACAACTTCAACAACAGCTTGCAAGCAAAATGGCTCAAACCCGATCACAGTCAAGGCAACGAGAAATAGAAAGGGAAGAAGAAGAAGAGGAAAATCTCAATGAATTTCAAGAAGCACTTGGAGGAAATGCAAATGATGAAAACCCAAGTACTCCCACTCCTGCAACAATAGAAAGGGCTCAGCATAACCCTCTCTTTAACAAACTTTTTGACGAAATACTTAGGAGCAATGCGGATGCTCACTTGTTAAGACTTGCTCAAGAAGGAGCCAAACTCCCCTCAGACTTTGATCTTGCCCAATTAAGACAAGCATCAGAAAGACAAAGTCGCCATGAGGAGGAAGGGCGTAGAGATCCCATCAGATATAACATCCCTCGAGGTAACCCACCACCTCCTCCTCCAAATGAAATGGAGATGTTGCGGCAACAAGTCGAGAATCTCGCCCAACAACTTCATAGTGGTGTCAAGATTAACCAATTTTCACTCAATGACATCTATCCTTATCCTTTTGATAGGAATATTTATATGCCACCCTTTCCACGCGGGTTTGAAACACCAAAATTCAAAAAATATAGAGGAAAGGGGGATCCCCGTGATCATGTCCGAGAATTTCATTCCGCTTGCCTTGAAGTAGCATATGAAGACACATACCTAATGCGCCTTTTTCCTCAAAGCTTGGGAGGAACAACCACATCATGGTTTTCCCGACTACCAGGTGGCATTAGAACATTTGAGGAACTCATCCAGAAGTTCCTATCTCATTACTCTTATAATATTGAATGCGACATCACCATGGCTGATCTATGCAACACCAAACAAAAACCAGGTAAATTATTCTCAGTATTCCTGCAACGATGGCGCCAAATGTCTAGCAAACGTTCTCTTCAGTTACCTGAATGAGAACTAGTGGAAATTTTCATTTCCAACTTAAACGAAGAAATGGAATTTCACTTGGATGTCAAAGACACAGACTCTTTTAACGATATGATCACCAAAGGTATAAAATGTGAAAGGGCACTCATCAAGAAAGGACTCACCAAAATCTTTAATGAACCAAAAGATGGTCCTCGCCCGCGCTTCAATAGTGATAAACCAAACTTCTAGAACAAGAATAAGAATATCGTCAACGATGGGGTTGTGGATGCTCGAACTATCCAAAATGCACAACCTGTGGTTCGATTTGCAGGACAAAATCCTCCACCTCAAAATAACACAAATGTTCCTCCTAATCAAGGTCGCATCAAATCTCATGATGAACCAAGACCTCGTCCACAAAAACAAAAATGCACATACACTCCCTTAGGGGAACCCATTGAAACAGTGATGCGACAACTCATTTCTCAGAATTTGATCACTCTACCTAAGTTATCGAATTATGAGCCTCAAGTCAAACCAGCATGGTGGAGAGATACTGAACACTGTGAGTTCCATCAAGGAAGAGGACACAAGACAAGTAATTGTCACCGATTGAAAGATCTCATTCAAGATCTTATTGATCGAGGAGAAATTGAGATTGAAGGACATGACCCAAAAACAACAAATAATGATCATCTGATGTTCAAGAATCCACTTCCATCACAAGATCAAAGGGGTCCTTCCACTTCCTGGCGAGGCACTGATACCACTGATTATACGCAGGCTGCGTATAACTACACTGTAAATCACCTATATGATGCCAGTGAACAAATTGCAACTATAACCTTCAAAAATCCCACCTCCAATTGCAATGTTGTTACGCGTCGTGGCAAAGTCACCATCAAGGCAGCTCCACAAGGCACCACCTCCGCCCCAAAGCAATATAATCTTGTGGAACAATTAGATAAAACGCCTGCGCTCATATCCATTTTAGAGCTATTATGCCTATCACCATCTCATAAAACAATCTTGGATCAAGCACTCCAAGAGGCGTCAGTCCCTGCAAACCTTAATACGGACCAGTTTCAAGCCATGGTTGGAAATCTAAAGTCATCACCTTGTCTCACTTTTTTCGAAAGTGACAACTCTTCTTTCCAACAACCTCATAATGCTTCGCTACACATTGAAGGCTTTATCAACCAACACAGGATCAAGCAAGTCTTGATAGATAATGGAGCAGGCCTAAACATCTGTACACTACAGTTGGTCACAGCATTGGGATATGCAATAGAATCAGTGGATCCTCGCAAGAAGATCACCATCAAGGCCTATGATGATGCAGAGCGTTCATCCAAAGGAGCTGTGGTACTACCAATCCGAGTGGGCCCTGTGGTAAAGCACATCATCTGTCAGGTTCTGGACCTTCCTCTGCCATATAATCTATTATTAGGGAGACCTTGGATACATGCCATGCAAGCTATTCCATCTACCTACCATCAATGTATCAAGTTCCCACATAACGGTGTAGAGATCACAATCCTGGGAGATGCAAATCCCTTTGCATTTTGCCATAATATCAACCATCAACTAGAAATTACTGTTCCTAATAATAGGGAAGCCATTTCCTCCACATCATATGTAAGTCCCGCCTCTCTTGCCAGTTCGAACACTCCTATACCCAAGCAAGAAAAGCTTAAGATGAAAGTCGCAGAGGAAGGTCCTGGAGAATACAACTTGAGTCAGCTCTTTTGTGTAGGACAAATGCCCACTTCTCCTAGAACACATGGTAAACCACAGTAGTTACTCCAGCAACCACTAATCACGCCTGCATGTGCCTTAACGCCTTTCATCCTTGGAAAGAGTCAAGAGGAAGAGACACAAGATGAGGACCTAGCGGAATGGATCTATAAAGATCCCATCACCACTGACAAACCGCAAGTTACACTTCCTACGGACCAGTATGGTAAAGGCCTCCTCATTATGCAAAGAATGGGGTATGATGGTCAGAGTGCTTTGGGATCCTGCAAACAAGGACGACATGAACTGCTGCTGCCAAAGTTCAAGCCCAAAGGTAATACTAGCCTAGGCTTTGAAAAAGAGATCCTTCCTAAACTCAGATTCAAAGGAAAACCTAGCCAACCATTTTGCCCACCTATTGCAAAGAGGACACCTTTCATAATCAAAGCACCATCAAGCAATATTGCCACTGCCCCATCGAGGCTCACAACCCCACCGCAACCATCACCAGTGCCAAACATACCACCAATCGAACCAGTAATCCCATCCACAGCATTCATCACATCAATAAAACCATTCATAGCAACAACTATATTGGAACCCGCAGCAGCATCTATGGCACCAGCCGTTCCAACAGAAGCCACTAAATCAACACTGTCGATACTTCCAGTGACAAATCCTTTAAATCCCATCATGGTTCCTGCAACACCGATCACGACAAAAGTACATAAACCAATCACGCCTGCAGTATTCAACTCCAGCGACATCCCAGTATGGTATAGTAATCGGATGCTGGAAAGTGATTCAGAGACTGACTCACATGAGTGGGAATTTGATTCTGTACAGCTTAACACTTCAGATGAGGAAGACACATCACCACCTCCGCCACGCAAAGACATTCCTGTTTACGGAGAAGCACAGATAAAAACCACTTGGGTACCTGAGCTGGAAACATCTTCCACAGACCCTACGTCTCATCCTACGCCTGATTCTGACAGGGAGAGTACCATCAACGACCTTCACCACACTGTCTTAACCCTCACTGATACCTCTAATGAACTTAATCTAATCGATGAAGTAATGCCCATTATCCACCCTGAACTCATCGAATGGAACCAATCAAATCCTCCATGTCTTGACCTCTTCCAAAACGATGAGGCTATCATTGAATTTTTGGAATTAAGGGATAATCTACCAAGCGGGGATCACAAAGCTGGATTCGCCATTCAACTTAATAGCGCAACATACTTCGGGGCGGATGCCAAACCCTTCAGCTGCAAAAATATAACATTAAAACATGGATCTTCCAGTGAAAACCACACTGTGGCACTGTTTGATCCGACAACAGTAAAAAGAAAGAGCGTATCCAACGGTGAAAACCTCTCTGAGGCGCCTGAGGATGAAGGGTTTGACATTCTCCCTGCTAGTACACAACAGGAACGATCAACGATTCTTATCGAGGAAACCAAAGAATACAATGTGGGGACTCCTGAAAACCCTCATATCATACATCTGGCATCTCTTCTCACTCCAGAGGAACAACCTCAATTCATAGAGTTCTTCCAGCAGCGTCAGATCAACTTTGCATGGTCATATGCAGACATGCCTGGGCTTGATCCGGATTTAGTTATGCATCATCTCACAGTAGCAAAAGGAGCCAAACCTGTCAAACAAAAGCTTCGTAAAATGCATCCTCAGATTGCCGTGCTAGTCAAAATAGAACTCAAGAAACTCCTGGATGTTGGTTTCATTAGACCAATTGATTATGCAGAATGGATCTCCAACATCGTGCTAGTTGGCAAACCAAAAGGGGGCATCCGCATTTGTACAGACTTCAAAGATCTGAATAAAGCATGTCCTAAGGATGACTTCCCCTTACCAAATATCGACATCATAGTGGATTTGACAGCAGGACATGCCATGCTTTCACTCATGGATGGCTTTTCAGGATACAATCAAATAAAGATCGCACCAGAGGACAAGCATAAGACAGCCTTCACATGTCCATGGGGCACATACTGCTGGAATGTAATGCCTTTTGGTCTAAAGAATGCAGGAGCGACCTATCAAAGAGCAATGACCACCATCTTCCATGACATGATGCATACTATGATGGAAGATTATGTGGATGACTTACTAGCAAAATCACTTACTAGAGAAGGACATCTCCACATCTTAGATCAAATCTTTGATAGACTGGAACAATATCATGTTCGACTCAACCCAAAGAAATGTGTCTTCGGAGTGACCTCCGGGAAGCTTCTAGGATACATTGTCTCAAGCAAAGGCATTGAGGTCGATCCAGCAAAGGTTAAGGCAATAATGGACATGCCACCTCCAAAGAATATCAGTCAGCTAAGGACATTACAAGGGAGGCTTCAATCCATCCGAAGATTCATTGCACAATTGGCTGATAAGTGTCACCCATTTACACATCTGCTACACAAGAACATACGCTTTCAATGGGATGATAGATGCCAGCAAGCATTTCAGGCACTTAAAAACTATCTCATGAATCCACCCTTGTTGATGCCACCAGATCCAAGTAGACCGTTGTTACTTTACATCTCAGCAACAAGTACAACACTAGGTGTGCTACTGGCACAACATAATGCAGAAGGTAAAGAGTGTGCTGTATACTACATCTCTCGCACACTGGTTGGCTATGAACTCAATTACACACCTATTGAGCGACCTTGCCTAGCAGTAATCTTAGCAGCCACTAAATTGCGACACTATCTGTTGACACACAAGGTACAACTCATCGCAAAGATTGATCCACTCAAGTATTTACTCAGCAAAGCAGCATTGACAGGTCGCTTGGCCAAATGGGTAATGATTCTAAGTGAATTTGACATTGAGTATGTGGACCGTAAAGCTATCAAAGGTCAGGTTATTGCAGATCAGTTGGCCGATGCACCACTCATAGGTGATCATCCCCTCATTTCCAATTTTCCAGATGAAGAGATATTCATGATCACAGAAGCACAGCCATGGAAACTATATTTTGATGGTTCATACACTAGGCACGGCTCGGGGGCAGGCATTCTATTTATCACACCTCAAGGTGATAGCATCCTGAAGTCTTACAGGCTCACATTTCCATGCACAAACAACATAGCAGAGTATGAGGCCTTGATCACAGGACTCAGGCTAGCCATACAATGGAAATTACAAGAACTGCAAGTATATGGCGACTCGCAACTGGTCATTCGACAAGTAACAGATGAGTATTAGACCAAAGATGATAAACTCATGCCATATAAGCAAATGGTGGACAATCTAAAGACATCATTTACTACTATCACCTTTGAGCAGATACCAAGAGATCAGAATCGAGCTGCTGACGCTATGGCTACCATCGCATCTCTACTAGATCTTCCACAGAATTCAACACGCTACAAGTTCTTGGTAGAACAACTTTGGATCCCTTCTTATGATATCCCTGAATCTGAAATGATATGTCACCTTGTTGGTTCTGAATCCCCATGGTACGGTGAATTCTACACCTATCTCCGCGATCATACCCTTCCTCCCAACCAATCAAATAACCAACGAAAAACCTTCATTCACCAAACTGCTCGATATACCATTATTGCCGAAACCCTATACCGACGTAGTCTTGATGGTACTCTCCTTCGATGTCTGGAACAAGGTGAGATAACAAAGGTTTTGGAAGAGGTACATGAAGGAATTTGCGGGACTCACTCAAGTGGTCCATCACTAGCCAAGAAGATCATGCGAACTGGATACTATTGGCCATCTATGGAAAAGGATTCCTACTACTTTGTCAGGAAATGAAAGAAATGTCAAATTCATGGTGACCTGATACATGCACCCGCACAAGAACTGCAACCAATCACAACACCATGGCCTTTTTGTCAATGGGGCCTTGACCTTGTGGGTAAGATTCATCCATCTTCATCCAACGGCCATAAATTCATTATTACCGCCACCGAATATTTCACCAAGTGGATCGAAGCTGTTCCACTTACCCAAGTCACCGGCAAGCAGATTGCCTCATTCATCCTCAACTACATCATCTGCCGGTATGGTGTGCCCATGTCCATCATCACAGATAACGGTCTTCCTTTCAAAAATCAGGATGTCCGTGAACTTTGTGAGAAGTTTCATATCCAACACCGCTTTTCCACCCCCTATTACCCACAAGGCAATGGTCAGGCCGAAGCATCCAATAAAAACATATTAAGGATCCTCAAGAAAACAGTCAATGATGCCGGTCGTGATTGGCATGTTCAATTGAATCCAGCGCTATGGGCATATCGAACTAGCATTCGAACCCCTACAGGTGCAACTCCTTATTCATTGGTCTATGGTGCAGAAGCTATCTTGCCTATTGAGGTCGAGATACCATCATTACGGGTTTCCTTGCACAATCTCATCGATGATGAAGCATACAGAGTATCCCGTCTTCAGGACTTAGAATTACTTGATGAGAAGCGACAAGCTGTATACAATCACCTCAAAGCCTATCAGCAGCGCATGAGTAGAAGCTACAATCATCGAGTTAGACCTCGTACATTTGAGGTAGGTGATCTTGTTCTTTGAGAAAATCCTCGCAACCAACCAAACAGAGAACATCAAGGCAAGTTTGAATCAAACTGGCTGGGCCCATATGTTGTCACTGCTGTATTCGGGTCCGGGGCATATCAGTTGGCTACATCAGAAGGAGAACCGCTTGCAAATCCAATCAATAGCATGCACCTCAAATGGTTTTATACCTAAGGTGTACAGAGCATCAGGCTCCCCTACATACCAGAAAATACCAGAAACATTCAGAAAAATGTCCTGAAGAAAATACAAAAAAAAAAAAAAAAAGTAAAGGAAAATCATGCATCCAAACGGTGAACAAACACTCCGGTGGCACCTTGGGTAAGTACGATGGTGAAAACCTGGGAAACAGGCGCCACTCGTAAAGGCAATGGCTCCAGTATCTTTCAGGCTCGTTGCGATCACATTCATGCACACATACATCCATCCATCCCAACCATGGCTTGTTATTTGATCTACAATTAAGAAAGTACTCCATGCCTCTAGCATCCCACCTTTTCATAGTCAGGTCTACAAACTGGGGGCAATACCCTTACCCTAGTGATGGAAGTGGATTCTACATTGTCTTATATATCATTACGCTCTTCATTCAGGCAATCATCAGAAAATATCAAAAACATTCAAAAATGACTCTCAAAATACCGAAAACATTCAAAATTGTTTCACAAAATCCAAAAAACATCGGAAAACCCATAAAAAATCACACAAAAACATGGCAACACCTTGTACATATTTATCCGATCAGATACAAAATAAACATTGACAACTACTCACACACTGACCATTTACCAATCAAACCAACACAATCGACTTCAACAATCCAAATCTGTCTTTAAACAAGGATGCATCCTTCCTTACCAAAACAAAGACAAGATGACATTTTCTTTGACACAAAAATTCTGTTAGGCTATCAAATACTTGGTTGATTTGTGAGTACAATCGTTTGTTTATCTATATCAGAATCTTTTAGCATTGTTTTGTATCATTTACACATTATTTCCGATGAAGTTCTGGGGCATGTACTAATGGTGTCTACGTGGGAAGTTCACCAAGCTACGTGATCTTATGCAAAATGCAGTCATAGATCATTACAACTTGCTGACTACAGCGTATACCTCGACCATATGGGCATGAACCATTACCAAGGATCCTTATTCTTTATTCTTTATGTATATATTGTTTGTTTGCAGGTGCAATGCTCTTCCTTTGGTTCCTCCTACCTCATCCAAACTGGATAAAGGTGTTATCTCTTAGTACGGTATGCACTTGTCTCAGGATATGATCAGCCTAAGATCAAGGAGGACGATCCAAGTCATGCATGAAAGGAGATAATCCTTGTCTGTTCCGCAAGCAATACTCAGGTCAACTTGATCCATTATATCAAGTTGCTAGTATTAACTTGCTATATAAAATCCATGAAAGGAATACTCAGGTCATCTTGAATCATTATGTCAAGATGCTTGTATTCTCTTCCAACATTTTAAAGCTCAATGATGAAAATAGAGCACTATGGATCGTCATCTCATCTCATCTGTATATATTGCATTTCGTTGCATTCCACCCATCAATACATTCATAAATAGCTGCATATCATTCATACATAGTAATGACAATGCATACTCTATTTTCCTCTTCTTCCATAGGAATGAGTCATAGGTTCTCCATTTCTTCTATCTAACATCGAACCCACCCCCCCTCACCCTCCCCATCTCGATAATCAGCATCACATACCTTACATCGTTTCTCAATCAACCCAATCAAGCCACGTGCATCACCATCCATCTCTAAATAGGAGGGATTGTGTTTCCTATGCTAAGTCACCCAATAAGCCAAGCAAGTTACTCTGTCTGCACAGGTACATTGACTCACACACACCTAGACTATCAACAGATACTCTGATCAAGTATCTTCGGGTCTCAACAGGTAATCGATTATGGTAATCCTAGACTACATCAGGCATTTATCATAATGACCTAGTCTCAACGGGGTTGCCATGATTCCCCACAACCATCCATCACATGCACACACCATCAAATGATCAACCAATCACACATAATCACATCAGACAATTACATCAATTGTCTACGTCGCAACGAGTATTTTGCTTCATATACCTTGACTTCATCGGGCAATTACATCAATTGTCTAAGTCACATCTGGTCACTTTGATTCACTTACTCAGACTTTATCATGTCCAAGCGACCAACTGACATCAACTGTCATGCTTTGACTTGACCGGGGCAATTAAACCGATTGCACCAGATTGTCCAAACAATTTTGATCAATTGTATAGCATCAATCCAAACCCCACACTACATCTGCTATGTATCTCTTGCATGACCTCAGGGTACTCGTTGGCTTGTTGTTTCTTCATATTCACTCCATTTTCTCCCATTCTTTCATCATTAGTTCTAATTTCTTCTATTCTACCTCCCCTCCAATTTTCATTCTTTTTCGAGAGATCGCCCGATTTTTCAAAATTTTTCGGCCCATCTCTCGAGGGGGCATACCACCCATTAAATTTACATTTTATGGGGCATTTCTTCACACCAGTTTTTTTTTCTTTGAAACGATGCGATAAAATGCACCGTCTCAAAGAGGGGCAAATGTAGTCACATAAATCTGTCCATTTTAATTAAATGAATATTTCATATTTATTTGATTAAAAATCCACTAGCCACTAGTTAATTAAATTAATATTTAATTAATTCATCCCCAAACATTCTTCTATTAATTAAATAAATTATTCAATTTATTTTAATTAATTCATTAAATCCAATTCAAATCAATTAAATAAATAAAATCAATTTATTTAATTAAATCCCCTTTTCCTCTTTTAAATAAATTAAATAAAACATTTATTTAAATCATTATCCCCACCCCACTTGCATTTTCTTACAAATGCAACTTGCACACATTTTGAAATAAATGAATTTTTATTTTAATAAAATCCTATTTTCCCTCACCCACCAAATCCACTTGCAAAATCTAATCCCCTTCTAGATTCTTCTACCCCCTTCCTAATTAGCCTAATCCATCCCCTAATTATTGTCACATTCCTAAGCAAAATGGAGTCACTTCTCAAAGCCTAAAAGTCTTTGATAACCATTAAAGGCTTTCAACCTTCAACCACTAAAAGCCTAAAAGTCTTGGATAACCTTTGAAAGCTTCCAACCTTCAACCACTTAATCCACAAAGTCTTCAAAAACCATTAATGGTTAACCCAAACCTTCCCACATAGTTAAAACATTTGTTTTGACTCAACCTCTACCCAACCCAAGGGTCTCATCAAGCATTTAATGCTTTGACCATGATTATCTCTTAATCATTTGCACAAAGGTTTATCCTTGCATTAACTCCTAATCCAGTGGGTAATCCTAATTTAGACTTGACCCTTAGCCTTTAGATAACCATGAGGTCTTCTCAAGCCTTTAATGCCTCCAACCTCTTCTCTCAACCCAATCCTGTGTTGACACTTGTCACTATTTTATTGGTGCCAATTGTGCACATGGATCCCCAACTTTCAAGCTTGACCCTTGATTAAACCTTTCAATCATGGCCATCCATTGCTCCATTTTTCCTATAAATAGAGCCCATTCCTTCATAATCCAGATCCTGAAAACTTGTATGCATCTAAGCTATAGACATTTTAGAGAGCATTTTAGCATAAGCAATCTAACATCTTGTCTTTTTGGTTAAAATACATCATTTTAGCATTAGTATAGCTTTTTATTTCACATTTAGAGCTATACTACAATCTCAATCTTCCATAAGCATCCATAGTGCAAAAAGCTGCTGAGAGCTACACTATTTTGGAACTTGGAGAGGAGAGGAACAAGGGAGAAGAAGCTAAGGCTATGCTAAGAGGCAGTTGGAGATGTCTCATGATCTTTGTTTTACTTATTAGATATATTAGCATGTCTCTTTGTGTCTCTTTTGGAATGCCTTCATATGTTTAGTTTTAGATTGACTAACACTAATGTTTTGTATGTTTTTGGTGTTCTTTGATCTTAGACTAACCTTGTGCCATTTAGGAGGGCGTCAGTTTCTTTTCAAAACCTCTAGTATTTAACTGAAAGATGGATAGGAAGAAGAGTCGGTACATGAATCATGATCCAAGATCATCAACGAAATCCTTTCTCGCCCGAAGATACGTAACAGAACATCCGATGGGAAGTGACACTACCACTCGACCATGTGATCCCGAAAAGGAACCACCCCACCGTGCTGGAGATAGTAGATAACCCTCAAGCAAGCAAAATGATACAAGAACAAAAGGACTACAAGACTCCACTTACATTCATGTGACCCAACTCACAGAACACTAGTGACTCTAAGGAGAAAGTGTCATCGCATGTCTTACAGTGGATACCATGGTACAGCCTCCATAGGTCCCGGCCCCCATCCTGGGTTATCCTGGTGACCTCTCCTGAACCTCCGATTCCAACTAAGACTCATGCGGACCTTACCAATCCTCTCATGAAGACAAGGTGGTAAGTTTTCCATTCCAGGCCTTCTCGCTACATTATGAGCCCTATACTAGCACTCACCTTTGTGTGAGGCACATTATTTTATTTAACTTTTATTCTACCCTTCCCTAGTCATTTATTAGGTTTTCACTTTCTTAACCAACTTCCGACGGGTTATCCTATCACCTCTTCGGCACAGTTCCCGCTCGAAAGCCACTCTCTCTCTTAGGACACTATGGGTTAGTTCTATCTACAGAACTCTATGGCGACACAGATAGCCATTCCCAAACTTGACCTACCTCAAATGAAAGATACAAAATTACTAACCTAAGGTTTGGCCATAACGAACAACTCATAGTGGCTCACTCCCTTAAGGTTATACATCTAAATATACTGGCCAAGTCACAACACAAGACAAATTGACAACATGACATATTGTACTTAGTTGCGACCACCATATAAAACAAGATACTTCTATGTACCAATACCTATCACAAAATCAACTTGCAAAACGTAAACATGATTGTCAAGACACAGAGAACAATATGGTCGGTAAAACACATAATTTTACACTTAATGACAAGTTTAAGAGTTCTATTACTCTTGATAACAACTATAGGTATGTTACCTTAATAAATTCCATTTTTACAAATAAACGAAGATTAAAATAGAAATATTCAATTCATCAGAAAAATCTTACAATAAAACGTAATACATTTCTTCATAAAAAAAAATGCCTTTATTTTTATTTATTTATTTTTTTACACAAGAGTGTTACATCATTCTTCCGAAAAATACGGAGAAGTACACTCGTCAGACTCAACATGATCTAAAGGAGTATATCCTTCAGATTTGCTTTCACTTCGGGGAAAGTACCCCACAGACTCATTATCACTCAAGGGGGTATACCCCTCCGACGAGTCAGAACTTATAACTATTGGCTTTTCAGGCGAGCTCTCTGACTTGGGTTCTTTTCCTTTTTCAGTGGTAGCTTCTTTGGTTGGGCTCTGAATGGGACCTTTTTCTATTTCTTTGCTCCCTTCTGGAGCTGGGTTCTCTTCAGCAGGGTTGTCATCCACAACGGGCTGGACAGGAGTCAAAGAATCTTTCTTGACTTTTAGGTAGTGAGCATAACCCGCTACTGATTTGCGAGCTGTTTGTTTGGCTCGTACCATCTCTGTAACGTATCAATGGTAAACTATTACTTCTCAGAACTCTCCTAGAGCTATGTCAAATAAATCTTAATATCTAGGTGTTGAACGTAATCATACCCTTCTTCCATTAAGAAATTTAAACTTAAAACTATTCCACTTCTTTAGTCCTAATGTAATCAAAACTACTACTAAATGATTTTATTTAACAACCCTAACGAATAACTAAAACATGACCATATCTATTTCATAAGCATGATATATAACTGAGATTGCAAATAATAATGATTAAACACTAAGAAATTCCTGACCTACTTGAAGCGATGATCAATTTGCTAGTCCTTGACGTCCGCTTGCTGCTAAATATACCTTACTTGCAATCCTTTTTACCAATGTTTCCAGCTCTATCAAAGAAACAAGCAAACAACTCTCTCTTGATTCTATCAACCACTATCCTTTCTAAAACATCTCACACTTGATACTATAAAAAAAAACATGCACTATCTTCACTAACTCTACTCTCCTCTCTACGTTCCTTCGTCCTTCCTTGGATGTCACCAAAAGCCTCTCCTTTGCTCTCTACCCACACCCCTTTTTATACTAAAAGAAAACATCTATCGCTCCCCTAAATCTGGCTTAGTGATAGCTATCGACTGAGACTCTTTTTCTACTAACTCTTCTACTTCCTCCATGCAAGGAGTACATCTCTAGTTAGCTTCAGTTTTTAGCGCTATTATGACATCTATCGGCTGGGTGGAGAGGTTAACTTATTATTTCATTCACTGATGCATTTGCAAACAACGACTTGAGCGTTCAAACTGCCAGGTCTAGAGTCCATTAAGGATTATGGTTTAGTTTCCTCCTTGCGCACCAGTTCATTCTCCTTTCAAACCGATCAATCAGCTGTTAGTTGCCAACGAACTGGAGCTCGTGGAGAAACTGGACGTGGAGGGGTGATAGTTATCGTTTTAAACTGCAAGAGGTGTCCTCCACTACTTGCTGACTGCAGTATACCCGCAGGAACCCCCACCTCGTGTGCTGTCTGTTGAGTTTATGGCAGAAGAAGGAGACGTGGTGTGCGAAGGAGGAGGGTAGTCGGTGGTAATACCGACCCCTCCCTATATTAAGGGGGGTGGTCGATATTACCATCGACCACCATAGACCAAACAATAAAACTTTACCTCCGCCACCTTTATAAGGTCGAAACAATTTTTATTTGTTTTCTTTAATAAACTTTTGTTATTATGTTTTAATATCATTCCTTTGTTATATTTTAATAATTAATTAATGACTTTTGTTAATATAATTATTTAAATATTAATCCTTCCTCAGCAATCATATTTGTAAATGTGTATTTTGGTTTTCTAATATTTATAACGAGTGGCGTTTTCTTATATGTATATATTTTCAAATAATTGAATTATGTATATATTATACGTTCGAAAAGTTTATAAAACATGACATATTTATAATTCTAATTATATACACGCATAATCCAATATCACAGTAAACCGATGGCGATATAAACTACTGATAATACGATCACCTTATCTCAACTCAAATAACTACTTATCAGTGACTATTGCCTTCCGAGTATATTATGTCCTTACATTTATTCAAATGATCGAATTGCAACTATCGAGCTAACAAGTTGATAAAATTCATATCGACTCATACTAAGATATTAACTCGTCCTTTATAAACAATATTAAGTCACTAGATCACTTGATTCTTTTTCCTCCAATTACCAAAACTACTCTTATGGACGTAATAAATGTAACATTTACCAATGACATATACAAATTGGAACACTGGATACGCAGACTGAGCAAGCATCAAGCGACTTTTATAAAGATCAAACAATAAAATATGAAGACCAAACCAATTGACAGAATGACTTACTGAAGGCACTCACCCGAGTGTAACTGACTAAAATTAGGGTTAACTACTATCTCCTTTACTTCCATTGGAAAATATAAGGCACGCTCGGACCTGTGTAGCCAGGTGGAGACGATACCCCGTACCTACCCGGTACTTGTACCTGCAACATCCTGCATCACTGACCACACATGCATATATACATAAATAGAAATTTCAACATACACACCGATGAAGGAGAATCGCGACGTTCCCTGTCTCACTGAGATGAGTGAAGGAAAATCGTCCCCATGCATCCCATACACTCGCAGATACACAACACACAGTGCATAGATGAAGTAAAGCGCCAGTACATAGCAATGAACCATATAATGCCATAAAACATAAATACATAAATACTGCAAATAAAACATATGTCTCATAATCAGATAAAACATGAAACAATGTTATACAATTCTAAATAACCAATGATAATGTATCTACTGAGAATAATAAGAACAAAGTATCAGTTCAAATGAGTAAGGGTACTACAATAATTAACCTCTTAATTTTAAAAAGATTCTTGAAATTTGACATGTTGAATTTCAGAGGTATTTCCGATTTTAGAGGGATAAAAAATCGACAAAATCAACCAATCTTATGGATTTAGGCTATTAAATACAATCATATCAGTCTCTCGAAATTTCGGGAAAAAAGCCGAGGACCGTGGCGGGAACACACATGGTCCAACCAACTTGTTTTGAAATTTTCAGGGATGAATATTACGATGATTTCAAAGCTAACCCCCCAAAATTGATGAATTTTATGACCTCTAGATGGGCGAAATGAAGGCGCAGATGTAAAAATAGGACCGTATTAGGGTTTTGAAGAAAAAGAGGAATTGAATTGCAAATTTGAAAAAGGTCAAACCTAATGGATAGGGACACCTTGGAAATGTTTATAAATCTGAATGTAAATGAAATTGATTTGAAATTTGCACAAAATCTAATTAATTTTAAAAATTAGGGTTTTATAACCTAACCACTTAATTTTAAGAGAGGGAGAGGAAGAGAGAGAGAGAGTAGGGGGTAGGAAGAGAGGAATAGAATAGTGTAAGGAGAGGGGAGGGAGAGAGAGTTATAGAAAGATAGAGAAGGGGATAGGAAGAGAGGGAGAGAGATAGGGAGAGAGAGAGAGAGAGAGAGAGAGAGAGAGAGAGAGAGAGAGAGAGAGAGAGAGAGAGAGAGAGGGGGAGGGAGAGGGGGGAGAAGGAGAGGGAGGGGAGAGAAAGAGAGAGAAGGGGGAGAGGGTGAGAATAGGATAGGATCATGAGAGAGAGAGAGCAGGAGAAGGAGGAGAGGGTGAGAGACACGAGGCAGAGAGAGTACGAGGAATAAAGGGGGAGAGACTTAACAAAGAGAGAAGTGTGATGGGGAGAGAGATGAGATAGAACTCAAGGAGGATAATTAGGTCTCAGAATAGACACAAACGGTGATGGGGGAATGAAGACGAGAGAGAGAGAGAGGAAAGGAAGAGAGACGTGCATGTATACATATATCTATATAAATATATGTATATATAACGACAGATATGCATATATACATACATAAACACATATTATATATGTATGTCTGTACATATATGTAGTAAATCCTAAGTTTACAAGCATACATTATTATGTCTTCATAACCCGTACGGGTTTTGTGAAACACAAAATAATGGTTTTAGTTCTACATAACCCGTACGGGTTATGTAGAACTATGAATAGTACTTTTTGTTTTTCAAAACTCATGTGGGTTATGTAGAACTGTAAATAGTAATTTTTATTTTTCAAAACCCGTGCGGGTTTTGGCTTGGTAAGAGGGTTGGAAAATGACCCTAAGGCTTGCAAGCCCATTTTCCCCCCATTTTTGGCCTTTTACACATTTTTTCATCTTCCAACATGATTTATCAACTTTGTCATCATTAGGTTTACAAATGATCAAGTGGGTATCTCTAAAATTACCACCATAATCTCATACGTCTTTTCAGTTTTCTAACCATATAATTTTTTCTATTTTTGGACAACATTAGCATAGTAAACTTTAATTTTCTTTACCAGTGCCTTGAAGGTCCTCATAGACATGTCTAGCATTTTTTTAACAAATTTTGATATAATTGACCAAATTCAAAATAAATTATATAGCATTGTTCTACACTAGATTCTATACACTTTTAAAAAAAGAAGTTTGTATTTTTTATTTTTTTGATGCAAGTTATGCCCAACACACGAATAGGTACCAAATTTTTCAGGATGCGGTCACTTGAAAAAATCATAAAAAAAATACTCAATGAAAAATTAAAAAATACACAACTTCTAGATCTCACTCTTACCTATCATTCTACCAAAAGGTTTTACAAAATAATAAATCTATATATTTTGTGCAGCGCACAAAAACAACTATGTCATGTTTTTATGGAAAAATCAGGAAATTTTTTTCATGCGCGAGAGGTTTGACCCTCTTAATCTTATCCAATTTAAAAAAACTTTCGTAGTTTAGAAATTAGATTCAAAGTACTATAATTCTTATTATTTTCTCAACTCCTAGTTTTGAGTACATGACCTTCCAATATCTCTTTGATGTTCAAGTTTACCTGTTTTCAAAAAACAAAGTGGCCACTTATACTCTCCTTTTTGTTCACCATCTTGGTGCACTTACCCAATTGATTTGATACACGACACCAAGAGATTTTCGACGATGTGTGGAAGTCAAAAAATAGAGTTTGGATGTGCAAAATATTGCCTCGGAAGCACAAAACTTGAAGGTTGACTTTGGAGGCTTGGTAAAAAAATTGGTTCAGAATTGGATAGCCCTTTGAATTGTCTTACCAATGATATCTTGTTTGCCCAATTTTGACTCTATATGACAAAGTTATGAGAAAAACAGTAAAGACTATTTTTTAGGGCTTTGAAGGCTTAAAGAGACCCCAAAAATTAATTTTTGCCAATAATAGCAACGTTTCGAAAATAGAAAGTTTCCAAAAATAGAAATTTTCATTTTTCAGAATCTTTTCAAAAATAAAAATTTGTCAAAAATAGAAACTTGTAGAAAATGAAGACTTGCCGAGAACAAAAAAATTTCAAAAATGGAAACTTTCTAAAAAAATTGTGCAAAGAATTACCTGATCTTTGATATTGATAAATTGATAGGCAAATTTAGGGTTCTTGAGCCTCTTGAGCACAATGGTGACGTCTATTTTCCTGTAAACTAACCAGATTTTTAAGCTACACCTAGAACTTGCCTCAAGAAATGTTCCCTCAACCACTTTGACCCCAAATTTCACTTGCTCATATTTTGACAAAACAACGGTTGATCTTAGGGCTCTTAAATATTGTAGACACAATGGTGATGCCTGTTTTACTCCAAAGTTGATAAAAAATTCATTCAACCAAATCCACAAAAAAGAAAAATCTAGGACCTTGTAACACTTTTGAGCAAAGAAACACTCGAAACTTGAGAAGGGACTTACTGAATCTAGTCTCTAATACCATGTTATAATTTCAAAGCTTTGATACCATGTTGAGGTTTCAAAGCTCTGATACCATGTTGAAGTAAAGATTGAGATCTAATACCATTTGGAATTTTTCAACACAAGCCTTCAAGACCAAACAGAAAACAAGAACACCTTCCACAAATGAATTCTATATTACTCAAAAGAAAAGAATATGATATTATAGGATGAGTTACAATTGTACAATGAAGTGCTTATAAAGAAAGTATAGAGCTAAATTTAGGAGAACTAAAGTGCAATCATGAGGAGCTAAATAAAGCTCAACTTTTGCTAAACTAAATGCACAAAATCTAAACTATCTGTGCACAACTAAAATAAGCCCTCTTAAGTGAGCTTAAGCAAAAAAAGCATAACTAGTTGTAAAAAAGCAACTAAAAGCTAAGTATTCTCTAACACTCCCCCACTTAATTGAAACTTAGAGTGAGTAGAAAAAATCTAAATGCATGAATGCAGAAATGGGTCATGGCAACAAAAGGCCTGATTAGGTACCCATGTACAAACCAATGAAGTCTCTCTAAGTGGACTAGAAAATGAGAAAAAACTACATGGGAAGAAACCCTCCCCAAATGCGAGAGATGCAATACATGAAAAAACATGAATTGCTAAAATAGGAATGAAAGACTAAGAAGCCTCCGAGAAAATATCCCAAAAGAATAGGAACATGAAGAACATCCTTGAAGCACAAAGAAGTTGTAGAAATTCTAAATGATAATTGCTATAGTGTTGAATGAAGAACCTCCTCTCAGACCAAGAAGATGATCAAGATCAAGAAGACAAAAATTTGCATGAGTGCCCCTAATGACACTATTTGAATAATTAGATGGAAAATAATGGTAAAACATCTAACAATAGAGGATGCAAATGGCACATGAATCTACATGAGTGACCCCAACAACACTATTGAACCATGCAAGAGAAAATTGCTAGTAAAAAATATAGGTGCAAATAGTCTAAAGAACATTGATCAACAACAGAAGATGGAAGGTCGCCTCCACAAAACTGGAATGCAATAGTGTCTAACTCCAAAGTGAAACCAAGGAAGCATTAACACCAATAGTAGAACCCCCCCCCTCTCCATAATGATAACAATGGAGAGGCATGATAGGTCCATTGAAATTGTGTGTCACCATGAAGTACATGAAGAAGAATCTAAATGTGCTCAAGAAAGTACTTGCAACTAAAAAAGGACATGCAAATAATGCACACATGTGTGGGACAAGAATCTCTAGGATTCAATGTTGTCATGGAGAGACACTTACCAGACAAAGTTGTGATGACAAAAGAAAAGACACAACACAAAGCCCTATGGCACTTTATAATATAGTGCAAGTACAAAATAAGGCACAACAGAATGTGCAAAATCCCCAAAAAACTTACACAAGAATGGAACTTTATTTTAATGCGTCTATAGCCAAATAAATCATGAAAAAGATGTTCAAAATGCCTAAATAGAGAAAAGTGTTGCAAATTCATGTACGACACCTAAAGAGAAGCCATCAACTGCAAATAGAAAGATTCCAAGAGCTAGATGACCAAATAATCAGCCATGAAGTGAAAGCACAATTGACTGAATAAATACCACCTAGAGAAATATCTAGAAAATATAACAATTGATCTAATATATGACTCTGAGAACTTTCTGACGATGTGTGGAAGTCAAAAAACAAATTCTGGATGTGCAAGTAATGGCCTTGGAAGCACACAATTTAAAGGTTGACTTTGGAGGCTTGGTATGAAATTTTGTGTAGTATCTCATGAACCAGATTGCAAAATCAGATAGCCATTTGAAATCACTTTCCAACGATATCTTGTTTGCGCAATTTTGACTTTGTATGACAAAGTTATGAGAAAAACATTGAAGACAAGTTTTTGGGGCTTGGAAGGCTTAAAGAGACATTGAAAAGAAAAAAATAAAAAAAATAGCAACTTTTCAAAAATAGAAAGTTTTTATTTTTAGAAACTTTCCAAAAACAAAAACTTGTCAAAAATGGAAACCTATCCAAAACAAAAGTGAATTTTGGGTTCTTGAGCCTCTTGAGCATGGTGGTGACTTCCATTTTGCTCCAAACTAACCCAAAATTCAAACCACCCCCAAAACTTGCCTCAAGAGACATGTCCTCAACCAATTTGACCCCAAAATTCAATAACTCAGATTTTGACAAAACAAAAGTCAATCTTAGGGTTTTTCAATGTTTAAGACACAATGGTGATGCTTATTTTACTCCAAAGCTGGTAAAAAATTCACTCAGCCAAATCCACAAAAAAGCAAATTTGGGACCCTGTAACGCTTCCGAGTAAAGAAACCCTCAAAACTTGAAAATGGGCTTGTCAAATCAATGCTCTTATACCATGTTAAAATTTCAAAGCTTTGATATCATGTTGAGCTCTGATACCATGTAGAATTTTTCAACACAAGCCTTCAAGATCAAATGACAAACAAGAACACCTTCCACAAACGAAAGTTGCATAAATGAATGCTATATTACTCAAAAGAAAAGAATATAGAATTTCAAGATGAATTGCAATTGTACAATAAGGTTCTTATATAGAAAGCACATAGCTAAATATAGAACTAAAGTGCAAACTTGAGGAGATAAATAAAGCTCAACTTTAGCTAAACTAGATGCATAAAATCTAAACTAGGTGCATAAAATCTAAACTAGGTGCACAACTAAAATAAGTACTCTTTAAGTGAACTTAAGCAAAAAAAGCATAACTATTTGTGAAAAAGAAAATAATAGCTAAATATTTTCTAACATTTCCTTCATTATCTTTGTGCAAGAATTTTATGACTTTAAGCCCTACATCTAATATCCACGTGAGAAGAAGATATAGATTTATGACTTCCTTAAGAGGTATAGAGCCCAATTCAACTAATATTTTCCATGGGGACTTAGGTGAAACTTCTATGCCTACACATGAAATACCTAACACTGCTTACAATCATTCTCTCCACACTTCTCATGATGAGGATGACTCCCTAAAATGAGTGTCTACTAGCCAAATAGTAAAGCTTGTGCAAGATATGGAAAAAGACTGAACATTGGATGGGTCAAGAACACTCAAATAGTAAGGCAATTCCCTTGATTGAAGGGTTGAGGAGGATGGTTCAAAATGATGAACATAGTGTGGATTTGTTGTGTGGCATATCTAATATTGTGAATGATAATATCATGTCCATGAAAAGTTGTGTCGAGTCTCTTAATCTTTCTAATCCTCCTAATAATGTTGAAAATACCATTCCTGCCCCAACATCATTGCCTAATGT
This sequence comes from Cryptomeria japonica, assembly GCF_030272615.1. Taxonomy (NCBI): domain Eukaryota; kingdom Viridiplantae; phylum Streptophyta; class Pinopsida; order Cupressales; family Cupressaceae; genus Cryptomeria; species Cryptomeria japonica. The sequence goes on from NC_081409.1 coordinate 303,097,120, forward strand.
GCCTACTTACACTCCATCTATCATGGCTACATCTACACAAAATGTCAATCCTACACGTTAGTTTTGGAGGAATTCCTATCATGTCTTCTTTAGTGAGTGTTCTATGTATTTCCCAACCATCTCCTATACCTACTTATTGAAATTTCCCACTTTCATATTATATTGCTTCATCTATTTTCCATAATATTCCACATCCTTCATTATCTGATATGTCCAATACCAGCCTATCCACTAAAGAAACAATTAAAAAACCTAACCCAAAGTGTTACATCTTTGCACAATAACTTGCTTCCATGACATAATCCAAATTCAATATTGCCACTTGTGGAATTACTAGCCGACTTTCCCAAGACATCATTCATGCCATTATCCCTCAATACATGGAAATTTATCACTTAGAGATGTAATAGAAAAGGTGATCCCTTTAATCATTTGAAAACATTTCAAACCTTGTATAGTGACTTTTCAATTGATCATAGACTTATGGCTAAATTATTTGCTAGGACATTCAAAGACAAGGCCTTGCAAAGGTTTTGTTCTTGCCTCATTATTTCCTTTGTTAATGATAAAGGAAAAAAATCAATTGCACCTCCTAACCAAAAATTGCAAATCTATACCAATCTTTTACCTTCCTCTTCCACTAGTATTGTCAAGCCTAGCAACCCTACTATCATCAATATTGATAATACTTGATGGAAATAGCTCTGATATAAATTGATGGAAATAGCTTTGATATAAATTGATGGAAATAGGGAAAACAACTAAAAGGGAGGCGGGGGGGAGGGGGGGGGGGGGGTGAATCATATATCACAAAAACTTACACAACTTAAACATATTCTCATATCTGATAATTAAACATGAAAACATAAATCAACAACACATCATAAACACACATAACACCAATATTTTTGACGTGGAAACAGGTTAAGGGAAAAACCATGGTGGGGATGAACCCACAAAATAGGTATATTCTGGTAGAGGTATTACAATGGGGAATGCACATGCATTCAAGCACACTACCTAGAGATCACTTCTCAAAACAAAGAGGCTTACCGCCCAGGGAAGGCTTATTGCCTGTACAAACAGTCATGGTTCACATCTAGAAAATATGAATTGAGAAATAACATCTCTTTAATGCCTAGCTCAGTCCCTTTGAAGAAAAAAAAAAATTTCTTCTTCACACACTTATTCTCTACCCTTAAAAGATGTATACATTCAACGCACATACACACTCACTAATCCACACACCACCACACAAATACAAGATTATCATAGTTATTTTTACATGTCATCAACCTTGGAGAAATCATCAAGGTCTGCTCAACATTCACCACCTAATTACAAAAATACAACCACACTCAATACAATATTACATGCGGACCAAGCAATGTTGGTCAAGACATAACATGGACCCAAATATTTCACCTTCAAGAATTATGCCTCGAACATCCGCAACACGCTTCAAGCATCTGGTTGGCAAGAACACAAAGAACACTAACATATCAAAGAAAAACATCAATTACGAGCTCAACGATCAATGCGAACCACCAACATAAAAGTCACATGATCCAGAAACATCCACAAGGATCATGAATTACCATATCCACATCTACACCAACACAAATTACTAGAATCACTAGTATCTTCATACCGAACCTCAGGAACACTAACTGCAATGACTGTCAACATTGAAAAATCACGTGTGTACCTCCAAACAATGAACCACTTGAATTAAGGACACACACCAATGTCCCAAACATACCTCTGAATCCATAAAAAAAAAAAATTATAATACAGAGCAATGCAGATGAAAATATTTTCACACTGTCACCACTAAACAACTGAAAAACCATCAACAACTCAGATACCCATAACTTAATCAAATCTCCATGCAAACCTTTGAAACTTGAACTGAATCAACTACAAACAACCCTCTAAAAACCATTTAATCCACAAAATATGATCTTCATCATACTTACTACATCGACCAAACTAACTCACTGATTTTCACTGCATCACTATCATAGACATAGAAATATGTTGACATCAATGACAACACATCTCTCAAATATCTCTCAAGCTAAGGATGTCCCTTCTCCTTATGCTAGACCCAAACTCCTTCCCACACCTTCCATTCCTCCTATGTATGCTTTAGTTCTACCTCCTACATCATACGAATATCCAACATCCTCTATTTCTTAACATAGTGAGGTTCCTTTTGTTCATCCTTCTAAAATGGAAAAAAGGAGTTGATGTTGATTGAGGACAAGTCTTCTCAAATTTCAAGCCAAACCAAAAGAAACCGTAGTGTTGGAGACAAGTGCTAAAGATGTCATGATAAGGCCCTTGAGTTTTCTTCTGAAACCAATTCATCCCCTAAAACATCTCCTAATGCTTTGATCCCATTTGACCAAACTATGATTAGTTGAAGGGAGGAAAAAATCTTAAAAAAATTTAAATGTCTAAGCAAAATAATTGTTCTTTTCACATTAAAGGTCCTTTTGTGATTAATTTAGATGATGATATGGATGATAATATTCATGATGCTAAAAATGTTGATGCAAACAATAATTTTTATTCTAATGATTTTGATGATATGTATTGTTGGGAAAATAGGTGTTGCACACCTTGCATAATAATGTTGTAATTGTAATATTTATTTATTATGTGATTTTCCGTGGACATGTAATGTATTATTTATTTGATGTTGCACATGGATGTGTAACATATAGAGATACCTTCAGAATATTCGCGGGAACACTTGATGAGCTATATTGTAACATTGGGATTATTATACTATATTTATTTAATATTAGGGAAAGATATTTAAAAAAGGAAAACTTAGTACCCAATATTAGATGTGGGGTCAAGGGGTAGGTAAGCACATGGTTGTACTTTACCACTAGTTCTTGTTGTGTGAGCTTGGATTTGTATAAGCAAGCACATGTTTAGTGGTTAAGGTTGGCTAGTGGTTTTGGGTTTTCATTGTAGTGAGTCCTTTGGAGGATTGCATTTGTGAAGCATGACATGGGATGTGTGGATTCATACTTGGACACATGGGAATGCATTGCAGGGATTGATGATTCAGAGGTATTCATTGAAACTTTGTATTACTTTATGGCTAATTAATACAATGGAGTATGTATGCTTTTGGAGGCTAGTTTTTTTCCCTCATGAGAGTTTTCCTGGGATATATCGTGTGTTATCTTGTGGTTTGTCTATTTGATCTTTGCATTATGGTGATTTTGTAACCTTCTATGAATGCTTTTCTCTCATGGTTATGTAGGAAATGGATTATTTGCATGTGGGTTTAAAGCATTATTTCCTAACATGTATGAGGTTATTAAAGTCAATCATGAGTTATCTTCAATATTTTCCAAAGCATTAAGCCTAGCTTCTAGTGACAAATAAAGTGATCCATAATTAGAGTATGGTCCTTGTTTGGATATCATAGTGGCTCCATCTACCATGGCCGATGTTGCTCCTCTTGCATATTGTCCATCATCCTTATATGATTTTAAGCAAGATTGGGTGGCAGATGATTTGTTTGAGTAGCTACATTTGTGTCATGGATTATTTTTTGCATGTTTGCTTGTTTGTAGTGTGCTTCCTTTGTGTTGTGTTACTTGACATATCTTTGTTAGGCTCTCTCTGGATGACCCTTGTTGCTTCGTTGGCGTAAGGTGATAGATGGACCATTACAAGGTGATAGATGGACCGTTATATTGTAACATTCCTCTATTTGTATCTAATTTCTTCTATATGTCGTATCAATTTTAAGTGTCATACATGTGCTATTGTTCGTAAATGTGTCTTTGTGTTGTCTACTTGGGGATGATGCAACGCATTGAGATCTCTTTTTTCTCTCTTCCATGTTGACCTGAAAAGACATTTGTTTGTTATTTTATATGTTCTTCTGCCATTGTGCTTTTAGTTCCACTATCTTTGGGGGATGAGGTCAAATCAATATAATTATACTTAATATACATGAGTTATCATACACACATATTGACCTAAGAGTTAGTGGATCTCTTATGTGCTTTTTTTTTGTCATGTTCTCTATTTCCCTTGATTTTGTCCTTGCTTGGGGGCATATCATAGTGGAAAGATGTTTGAATTTTGGATGGATGTATGTTACCTTAAAATTATTTCTCCTAGTAATGTGTACACAATTGTTTTAATGTGGGGGAATACACTCCACCCTTTGTTACACTATATGCATAGACCATCGATCAATTTTTGCAGATATTTTTTTTCAGGTTACTTACCAAATTGTGTCTTTTGCTTTGTAGTCTTCCCTTTTGAAATATTTCCTTGGATATATTTGTTTCCTTGGTTATCCTTTGCACTGTTCTTTTAGCAGATTTGCAAGCATACAATACATCTATTGGTTATCCTTGGGGTGAATTGACTAGAATAACATAACTTGCTAAACTATTTTAGTTCTCCTTTGCACCACTTTACATTACTCATAGTAAGTTTAACCTTACTAGGCTATTGTAGTCATGCTCTCTCTCTCTCTCTCTCTCTCTCTCTCTCTCTCTCTCTCTCTTCATATTTTGTTCTTTTTATCTTGGTTTTAGATTGATGAGTTCCTAAGTCACTTGGGAGCTTCATGATCCTTGCCACTTTTACCTTGATGAGAGTTTCTTATGCTTTGATCTACTTTACTATGAGTATGAATGCACGTTCATAATCTCAGTATAGTGGGGGCTAAATGTGCATTGTAAATTGCATCCCTATGCAATCCTATTTTAGGGTTCATGGTCTTCCTTTCCCAACATGATTGATCTAGCCCAATTTAACATCTCATTTTTTCTTATCCTTCCCATTTTAAACCTCAAATTCAAATTTAGGGCCACATTTGAGGGAGGAAGGTGCCTAAGAAAATCTACTCCCAAGAGAAGGCCATTTAGGGTTCCATGCTCCCCCATGTTTGGCTCCAAATTTAAACCACTTAATGGTCAACATACTTAAGAGAGAAATCTCTTCCCGTGTTGGCCTGTTCTGATTTTTGCACCCTAAAATGCTTGGGAGAGTTGTATAGGCAAGGTACCCTCCCTAATTTTGGGTAGCTTGATGATATAGACACAAAGGGAGAAAAAAAGAGACAATTAATTTCCAAGAGCAATAGATCAAGCATCAAGGCATTAAAGATTAGGAGTAATTTGTAGATCTATGCATTTACGATGGAATTCACGACCTTCTATTCCTAAAGCCAACTACATTCAAGTAAACATCAACATCTTCATATGCATTTCAACATCAAGAAGGTTTATGAAGGTATACGCATTCCATTTTCAATTCTAGCCTATGCTACCTAACAAGACGCTTTCAATTCAAGTTCAATACAATTCAATTTCAAGGTTAATTCCTAAAATTGGGGTTGGACTTAGGAAAACCATTTTCTACCCAACATTTTCTTTCTTTTTTGTGTGTAGGAATAGTGACAGACCTATAGAAACAGGTACCGAACAAGCAAGAGGAGGGGTACAATCTGCAATTTGTTGAAGTTGAAATAGTCAAGAGTGGGCTGCTCATATTGCCTTACTTCCTCCATTTCTACTTGAAATTCAAACTACAAATTAGTCACAGTATGCTCTACCGGTCCTTTTTTCAAAATTGGTCTCCCACTTCTCTGTCTTTTTGTGAATGTTGAAAACTATCATTTTAATATATTTAGACCTAATTCTTGCATTCTTCAATTATTATTTTTAATTTCATATTCCATCTACAACAAAGGACCATCGCATCCACCTTGTGCTTAAATCATCTTGAGCCTAGTGGATCATTCTCCTTCCAATGTGGTTGGTGGGCGTGAAATAGATTCCTTGTTTGTGTGTATAGACTTGTGAATCTTATTTCACCAAACTCACAAAAAGTATATTATTGTTATTTTGTTTAATATGTACATTAAAATTTGGTTCATTGTATATACAACCTATTTTTCAAATATTTTTGTAGAAATTAAGTGCTATACATCATTATTAATTTTCAAGAAACTAATTCTGAAAAAGAAAAAAAAAAGGTCATGTAATAAAAAATATAATTTGTCCTACATTATCTTAACTTTTGTCTCATCAGATTTAAAAAAATACTTAATAAAACAAAAAAGAGAATGGGGAAGGTGCATGCCAAACATTATGTTATATTTCATTAATAGAAGTAGGACCACTTCTATGATTGCTCAATATTTTATCATCTTTATCTTCAACATTTTTATAAAAATAATATTAAATTACAAACTAGATTCCAAAAATTATAATTTATGTTCCTTTCACATTGTTAAGGTTTAAATATAGATAACTTGAACTACTTAAAATTAAAATTTAGATTTCATTAATTTAAAAAAAAATCACTAATAACTCCCTTTTGACTCCCCATTTCTTTGAACTCAACCAAATCTTATATTTGAAATTATAGGGGCCTTCCATCAACATTTTAGGTAGTAAATTTTACTTCTATGATTTATGAATTAAAAATTTAGCATGAGATATGATATATTGCAGTGGTGCTTAAAGATAAGATAAACAGATCATTGTATTAGCCTATTCTTACATATTTTTAATTAAGGTAAGTAGTAATTTTGAAAGGGCCCATAACCTTTTACAAAAGTAAATATTGAGCAAAAAGAACATCAAGACAACAAAGGATAACCATAGAACAACAAAGAAACTACAAAAGATATGGCAATACTAAACCTTACAATCAACCAAACCAAAATCAAGGTGGTTTTGTAGCGTCCTAAAATTGCGACACTTGCAATTTCAACTGCATTTTGGTCTTCACGATGGCGACGCAACACGCAACCTGAATGGTGAACCTGAAACTTGCTCACGACACTGAAAACTGCATTTTTCAAGCACCTTGGCCTGAACCTCCTTGCACCCTGCTGTCCCGGGAGGTGGGACCAGAGCACCCAGCGCCCTGGTCCCCAGGACCATGGCGCCCAGTGCCCTGGTCCCTGGGTCCTATTTTGGGCCCGGTCTCCTAAGGGGTCTCGAGTCTTTTTGTTTGCAATTTGGAAATTAACTTTCCTGGTCGGCCTAAGGTCGGGAAAATCAGTCTATCAGCCCTAAATGACAAGTATATAAACTACATTTTCCTCTTTCATTCGACATGATGATGATGAAAAGGGCGTGGAAATTATACTCAAGCATTCAAGCATTCAAGCATTCCTTCAAGCAATTGATCATTTCAAGTCTCCATTCAAGGCTAAGTGTTGCATTCAAGACAAGGATTCAACCATTGAAGAGGAGATCATATACTACATGTTACATACAACATACAACATACAACATCTAAACCTTCGCACATAAGGATACAAACATCCTTAGAACAAGGTTGCAGGTACGCGGCTGAAATTGAAGATCTGGAATCCTTGTGCAGAGACGAACAGATCCCCCTTCGTTTCGCGGATTTTTCGGAGGACCGTGGCGCTAGGCGCCATCGTCCTGACAACTTTTGCTCAAATTTGCAGGACAGCGCCGTATCGACATTTTACTGCTAATTCCAGGTCCACAGCTTCATACTGTATTCCTATCTCAGTTCATAAGCGAATCTTTATCACTTTCTATGCATGCTTAGCTTAATTCTCCTATCAACATTCTTTACGAAAGAGGGTAGCCTTGCTGTCTTAACCCTTGAAACACATTTAGCATCCAATCTTGCATTGTGTGGGATTGCATCTTGTGGGTTTCAACCCCTCTTTTGAATGTAAAGTCTCTCCCCTAAGTGAAAACCATCGAACCCTAGCGAACCTCCCTTCTCTCTCCTCGGAGTTGGAAGAGGGGAGAACAACTAGGGTTCGATCGCGATTTTCCGCTTTACAGGTTTATAAAATTGTTTCAATTATTTTTGTTTAATCATAGCTAAATGATTCTCCTCTTCTAAATTTCTTTTCTTAGAACAATAAAAATTTATAAGACTATTGGTATAATCCTCTTCCAACCTCAAAGCTTCAAAAGAGGAATCCAACATCGTGTTATCCACATGAGATTTCCCCTTATTGTTTTTTGCACAATAGTAGCAAGAATGTGATCCGTTTTCTTCCAAACAAAATGGTGTTTCTTATTGTTTGATAAACTCATAGAAGTATGGTCCATTTTATAACAATAATGAAATATAATAAGAGTTTGTAAATTCAATATACTGCACCTAAACACCATACTTGGAAGACAAGGTAATTGGAGTATGGAGCACCTTGTCTTTCTTGCAAAACAAAAAATATACCAAACAACAAACACTTTTTAAATTTTGTCACTAGTACATTTGGAGCGATTTTTCGACAAGCTATGGGATTTCTTTTGTTTTGTCGGATTACTTTTTTTTTTTTCAAAAATTACCTCGTGTTTGTCGAAATTCCGATGTGTTAAAATTTCCATTGGAATTTGGATGAAAAACCAACGAACATTTCCAACCAGCTATGGGATTTCTTTTTCTTTGTCAGATTAATTTTTTTTTTAAAGTATACCCCGTGTTCGTTGGAATTCAGACTTGTTGAAATTTCACGTCGGCATCCCGACGAACACAGATTTTACCTGTTGATTGGCATATGTTGGTCCGATGATTTTCGTAGCCTCTTAATTTATTCTTACTTATTGGGATAACATTATCCGATGACCTCTCTTCCTATTGATCAGTGCTAGTTATCCTACTAGTCTCACCGAGCATCGAGATAGCTTAAAATGTGTTGATGGGCATAATTTCCTCGATGTCTTTTCCCTCGACGTAGCTCCTCCCAATACGTTATGTCTCCTCAGCATAAGCTTTGACCCTTTATTTCCATAACCTTTGCCGATGTGTTTTACTTTTGCTAGTGTCCAGAGCGATAAGTCGTACCGATAACATCATCGGCTATCGGTAATACAAGATTTCTCCATTGCTGCTAGTGTGGGTATGTCGCTGGACTTCATCAGTGTATTCTATCTTGATCACATGCTTCTACTTGTGTGTTACCACCGGGTTGACTTATGCCAATAGCACAAATTTCATATTTAACGCCAGAATTCCGACAAACACATGGTATTTTTTTAAAAAAAAGTAATCACACACCATCATTATACATGGGGTTAGGGTGCGAAAATTGGGAGGAAGCGGGCACAATTGCTGCAGATAGATGCTTGGAAGCAACTGGACAAGAGGTTGGTCCTTTCATTCTTGTCATCAAGATTTTTTTGCAAGTTCCTTTGCTTTCCTTGCATTGTCTTGTTCACTTTGTTTAATGGTATCGACTTTGGAAAAATATGGATCCTCAACCTCCTTAACCTCTCCATTTTGTAGCTGCCAGTTATAAAGACAAGTCGCTGGACATACCAATCTCCCCTGTTATGATTCACTATCTTTTTGTCATCAAAATCTTTAGGTCTTACAAATCTTTAATATCATCTGAGATTGATCCATCACAAGGAAATCCATACATCTGATAAATTGGCTTCACTATCCATTCCTCAAATTTGATATAATTTGATGTTGTGTATTGAGAATCCCAAACAAAAGTCCATAATTGAACAAGTTGCTCCTCCCCTTGGTTGTTTCTGACGTTAAGCCTCAATTCCTTGGGCCACATACCCCAAAACTGTCCATAGAATAAGATTAAATGCATCAATAATGAGTAAAACTTAAAATTAAGGCAATTATTAGGGAGCACAATTGTTGCAGATAGATGCTCGGCAACAACTATACAAGAGGTTGGTCCTTCCGTTCTTGTCATCAAGATTTTTTTTCAAGTTCCTTTGCTTTCCTTGCATTCTCTTATTCACTTTGTTTAATGGTATCCTCTTTGGTAAATATGGATCCTCAACCTCCTTAACCTCTCCATTTTACGACTGCTAGTTATAAAGATATGTCGCTTCATAGCTTCTAGAGGGGTGAATAATTCTTTGCGACTGTAAACCCTTCCAGCCTTTAATATAGCCCTTTGTATGGAAGCAACTTTTATACGATTATTTAGGACTCTACGGGTAGTTGCTTGTACAATTTTCCCCACTGAAAGGGTCTCTTCATTTTCTCCAATTAGCAAATAAAATTTCTCATCTTGGGATGGCTCTTTATATGGTGTTCGCCAATCCTTAAATCCATGTACCAATTCAATCTTTATGTCAGCAAGAGTTTCCCGCTTTTTATTGGATGTCCGTTGTTCCACACTTCTATCATATTCATCAATATCAAGGGCCTTTAACACATGGGGATATTTTTTGACATGTTCAACTGCCATTTCTTATGTTTCCTCATCCATATCATCTATATCATGTCCTGCATTTTAACAAGATACATCCTTAGCCATTTTCTTCGCTAGTTCATATGACTCTGGATGAATTATAGTATAGTCCAATGGATCCATAACATTGTTCCCAAAAGTTGCTTGCATGGTCCCTCTAACCCTTTAAAAACTAGAAGCATTTATAAATGCAAGTCGCTTCATAGCTTCTAGAGGGGTCAACAATTCTCTGCGACTGTAAACCCTTCCAGCCCTCAAAATAGCCCTTTGTATGGAAGCAACTTTTCTAGGTCCAAGGCCAACTACAAATTGCAGAGGAGAAAACATCCATTCATGTGATGCTGCTAGGTTTATATCAACACCAACTTGGTTGGTTACTATAACCATTACCTTTTTGATAGTTTCATACTTGTCATCTGAACTAAGGAAATGTTCCAGTGAATGAAGCTTCAATGATAATATCTATTTTCCAGGACCACATAGTGTTGCAACCATGGCCAATGGATTCGGAAGATACGGACCAAGAGCCACAACACGCCTCACAATCCCATAAATTTTTTCCTACACATTGAATTCATCATCATAAAACACAAGGTGAAATGAGTCCCAATGGATATTGGTTCTGTGATGCAGAATCATTTTGAGTTGGAGGCTTGAAATATGAATAATTTATCTCATTTTATTTGTTAGTTGCATATTTTGTTATGGGTTGATAGAAATCTGGGTATTGTATAGAACTTTAAAAGAAAGTAGAATCTAATAAAACACTATATTTCATTTGATGTTATCAAGAATTTTGACTAGTTTTCTTCATAATGTGAATCTTGTATAGTTTATCTTAATATTGTATTTCTTGTATCCTTTAGCAGTTTTGGAAGAATTATCATAACTTTCATTTGAACCGTTGGATCTTTTTATAAATTCAAGGATAATTATTTAACAATCATACCAAGAGACTGAGAAGAGTGATTGGCTTCATTACAAGGTAAGGGTAACCTTTGTCATGTTTGTCTTCCTCAAAGTATGGTTGATGTCTATTAAGTTGTTGTCTTGTAAGGGTGTTTTGAAGATTGAGAAGAGAATTTTGATGGGTATTAATCCCATTGTTGTCAAGTATGCCTGATTGGAATTGAATGTTTCCAAGGTTTATGTGCATTAGAGGGCAAATGATTCCTAAGATTGTCACTTCAATTAAACAATTACTAAAAACTTTGAAATGCTTGCTTGTAAATGAATGCTTTAAATAAAAGGTTACTTTATTATAAGTATGATTTCTTAATTAAGATTACTCTGAAAACACTTGATTAAATTATCTTCAAACAATAGTAAACCAATACCTTCATCCCTGACATAATTTTGCAGTTAGTCTTACTGAAATTAACTTTGCTCTAAAAGACCAATAAGACATAATGAAGCTTGACATCCAATCATTCAAACTGATAATCAAACTAAAACTTAACCCAAACTATAATAACATAGGATAGCACATTGAAACAATCTAAATGAAGAGATTTATCATAAGGAACTAATCAAACAATAAAAAAGATAAAGACCATCAGAGATGAAAAACAATTGATCTTTGTATTGAAATAAACATAAGATAATCAACTAATTACATATAGCACAATATATTTTCACCAGTTTGGCATTTCTAGAATATAACCTTGGAGACAGTCTTATTAAACTTTCTCTTTAAAACAATACCATCACTTCAAAGGCATCTACATGAATTATTCAAACTGATAATTCAAACTAAAACTGGTATTTAAATTGAAACCTAATTCAAATTATAATAACATGAGATAACACATTGAAACAATCTAACTGAATAGATTTATCACAGGGAACTAATCAAACAATTGAAAAGATAGATACCATTAGAGATGCAGAACATGTGAGCTTTATATTGAAATAAGCATAATATAATCAATTGGCTTCAGTACAGCATAATGTCATTCGCCAGTTTTGGCATTTCTAGAAAGAAAAAAAAACTTCAAAATGACTTGCATAAAATACGTCTTGATTAGAATGATCATGAATGTCTTCTCATCAAAAGGATCCCCTATAAATAGATGAGGATTCAGTTCCAAAATGAAAGGGAATACCCTTTCATTTGGAATTAAACTAACTAAGACTTAAACTCCTAACTAAAAACTAACTGACTAAAACTAACTTAACTGCTAGACATTACATAAAAGCATTGAAGATAACATTTTGAAATATTTGAAAACAATTTCAATCCCCAAGTATCTTGCCACATTTCTAAATATGCTCCAAGTACTTTTATGATTTGTAGGTATTTGCACCATGGACCAGGTCCCTGACAACGATCTCCCATGTGATGAATTGTTCCATCCGTGTACTTGTTTTCTTCAAATCAATTCCATCTGATCGGGTAGCATTAAGGGCAGCACTGAGTAGATTTTGGCATTCTGAAATCCAGTTGTCTTTATCCTTGATTTCTCCCCTCCGATCAGTTAGCACTAGGATACCATGATGGACTATGTCTTTACATTCATCATATTAAGTTGTTAACTCTGCATCAAATTTGTCATGTTTTGCAAGCAACCTTTTGATCTTCTCAACTTCTTTAGCATCTATCCCTTCCTAAGTCTTGTCATGTAGTCTGGTTCCCAATCTGTTCTTTATCCTATTATGTGATATAACATTATACATACTCTTTTGAAAAACAACTCAGAAGTCTTCCAAATATCCTTTCAAATTTTAAAATCTTTTATTCAATAGAAAAGAGGTAGTATCAACTCTTACATTACGCATTTGTGTAATAATTCTCTAATTTTCTTGTTGTATCTCTTCACATTTCTTTTTCCATTTTGAATTATCAAGGGAAACTATCATTGGCACAAATTGTCCACTTCTTTTTATGGTTTCCTCATACAATCCTTTGTATTGATCTCTTTCCCTTACTGTTCTAATTATTTGTGCTCTGTTAAACTTTGAAGTCAACTCCAATGCTTGCTGAAACAATGGGATCAATTTTCCCAACTTTCAATTTCATCATATGGCTGAATGCATTATCCACATCAATAATTTAAGGCCTTTATTCAGAGGATACAATACCCATAGCAGTAAGGCTTCCTCATCTTGGTCAAACCTGGATCCAAAAAACACTTCATTTACTCTTTGAATGTCCAATTTGAAATCCTTGTTGTTAGAGTGTAATAGACTGTCAAAAATAAAAGATGCACTCAAATCCCATCCTAGAAACATAATTACTCCGACTTCTGCAAGTAATTCCCTCCCTTTTTGGGGAGTCATTGTAATCGACTCTGCTTCTATATCCTCCTTTAACCTTTTCAACAACTCTACCTTATTTTCAGTTGTTATATGTGGGGTAGATTCCCTCAACCTTTTGCCTTTGAAATTATAGAGAAAAGATTTAAATTCTTTAGATTTCACAAATACATCATCTGCTACAAAAGAAGAATGTTCTTCTAACCTTGAATCTGCCTGAATCTCCATCTTAGTCACAATTTTCTTATTTTCATTTGGTTCTTCTTTTTGTTCCTTTGCCCGATATCTAGAAACAACTTCATCGTCATCTGGTTTACTTTATGACATCTCTTCTTCTATCTCCATTTCCATAAACCTTTATTTCTTTTCTTCCAGCTCTCTATTCAAATTATCAATTACCTCTTGTGCTTCTGCATCTTCCATATTGATGAAGATGTCTTCTGCTTCCAAACTCAAGTGCAAATAACCTCCTAGATTTTGTCTTTTCTTACAGGAGTGGATGTACCCCTCCGAATCATAGTTTTTTCTTGCAATATGTTCAAATAAATTATACTCCTCCATTAACTTTTTGTCAATTATTTCATATTCCTTTGTAGAAACAATAGTGAAATCTCTGAAACTAAAAGTTCTAGGCAAGAAAGCCCGCTTATGTTGATGTCCAAATTGTTTAGTATTTGAGAGACTTAATTGTCTTACAATCTCCAAATATGCTATTCTACCAAGAACACATTTTGGTAACATGTATGGGCTTCCTTCAAATCCACAGATCCTAAAACAAGTAAAGTTCTAGTGCACGTACCAATCTCCCCAGTTATGATTCACAATTTGCCTATCATCAAAATCTTTAGGCCTTAAAAATTCCTTAATCTGATTTGAAATTGATCCATCACAAGGAACTTCGTACATCCTGTATAATGGTTTCGCTATCCACTCTTCAAATTTTATGTAGTTTGATCTCACATAACGAGAGTCCCAAATAGAAGTCCATAATTGAATCGGTTGTTCCTCCCATTCCCTATTTCTAGTATTAAGCACTAACTCCTTAGGCCACATACCCCTGAAACATCCATAAAACAATACTAAACGCATCAACAATGAATAAAACTTGAAATTAGGGCTTTTGTTATCCCCAAGGTTCAAGAAACCCTCATGTAATTTTTCTACCAAATAAGAGGCGTAACCAAATGGTCTGGGTGTTAGGCCCAATATGGAAAGCTAATGTACTGAGAGGGGAGGGGTGAATTAGTACTCCAAAACTTTTATTTGATAATAACCTTACTGTTATGCATAAACAGAATAGTGTAGTAACATAAAATAAAACTAAAATCAACAGATAACAATCATACATGATTCACTCCATAACACATATATTTTGGTCATGCAGAAACTCTTGGTTAGAGAGAAAAACTGTGGTGGGGATGGCACCCACAACTTCACTACTGCAATAATAAAGATTGCTTAGTTAGAGCTACATTTAGCTATTTTTGATAGCTTACCTTGTTAGGAGTATCAAGATCAGTTAGATCTACCTTACTAAAGGATTTTACAACACTATACAAGTGTAGCACCTGGTTAAAGGATTTACAATTTATAGACTTGGTTAGAGTCTTTTACCCTGTTAAAGGTTTCTCTTACAACTTCAAATTTTACAATAAAATCATTACAAATATCTGCAACTTTACATCTGAAATGCTAAAGCAGATTCTATGTGCTCTGAATAAGATTACCTAGCTTGTAGCATACCTCGGTAACCCATAATAAAACTCGGTAAACCCTTCTGTTTACTCTGTTCTTCGACTGTTCACTGATAACCTTCTCGGTGACCTCTCTGTGTCTCTGTAACAGTCTTCCTTCATGCATACACACACACATTCCCCCTTTCTAACCCTAGAATCATGTTGTATAAATAGATCTCTTATAGCGGTGATTTAATTCATTGCTTCGATCTTACAAAAAGATTCTTCGAATGAATGACTAAACAAAATATCTCATTGGTTAGATTGACCTTGTAATCATAGACAATCTCCTAATGCAAAAATGGTTAGATGTGCCTCGATCTTGTAACATGTTTTCATGTGCATGTCCAAGTTGAATGTATCTGGTAAAACGTTTCACTTGGTGAATATCAACTCGGTGAGTTAACTTTACCATTCGGTAGCCATGAAACTTTACTCAGTAAATAGCTCGGTGAATACTGCGTTCTGTTACTGCTTTGTTCTGTAACCGACTAGACTGTTCATACCAACTTCTCTGTGTTTACCGACTGCATGATTTGGTAATACTAACTGACTAGAATATATAGTATGACTTTGGATATGAAACTAATGGCAATTTGATAAGTAGTAACAATCTCCCCTTTTGACATTAGTTGAGATGTTTGACAAAAAGTACTTACAAAGTCATAACTCAAAAACTATATACTTGCAAAATGACTATACTTGACAATATATACAATAGTCAAAAAAATTAGTATATGCAGATATACTCCCCTTATCATTATTCTGTATATAACTCTGAATTTTGCATGTTTGGTTCTGTTCTATACTTGTGTGCTCTGAATGCTCTGTATATTCTGCTCAGTATACTCCCCTTGTATACAATACGCAAAATTGTGTTAACAAAACTGTATTACTCTCCAAATATAGAATTACTCCCCCTTTGCTGGGCTTTCCTCTTTGTAGTATCATAATATTACTCCCCCTTTTTGACAAACATTAAAAACTTAATTTCCATCTGGAGGCGGTAACTGATAAAAAATAGTCTTATACTTGGTCTGGGCGTCGGTGAGGGCGACTGAGAGTGAGTCCTTGACACTTTCCATTAATGAGTTTTGTGCTTGAATATCAGATAATAGTGATATCAAGCCATCAAGAGTGCTTCCCTCTTGTGTAGTTCATAAGCGTGTAGCTCAGTTGAGCTGTTCCTGTACTGATGAGAGATGAGGAAGAAATAATGTTTGAACGGTCATTATATCCATCCTAATTTTATGCTCTTCATTCCTCAGTTCTAACTGTTGAGCCATGACCTGTTGTAGCTTTTTGTAAAAATTCTAAACTGAATTAGGCTCAGTGGTCAACTTAGATGAGAGATCGGTGATCTCTTTCTCAATTGCATCAGTGTTATTTTTGATATCTTTAATAAATAAAGAAAATGTACACAATTTCTGGAATAAATAAAGAATGTGCTTGAGTTGAGGGGACAACTCAGCAATGAATTTGACAAGTTTTACCATGCCAATAGCAATTGATTTTTGTACTTCCTCTATCATTTTTGCTGTAAGCTCCTTATCCTTGAGCTTGCTTAAGTACTCAGATGCATCAACTCTAGATGTTTCAATCTGATTGAGGCGTTCATCCAACTGAATATGGATGGCTGCATCGGTTGACACTGTTGCTGATGGTAGCATATCTGTTAGTAGTGTCCTAACCTTTTGAAGTACTTTATTCTTTTTCTGTATGGCCAGTTGCTTCTCCTATTCGGCCTTTGCTTTGCATAGTTCACCGAATTCAGTGAGTGCTTGCCCTTTCAATTTGGAAATGTCTACATTGGGCAACATGATCGGTTTAGATAAGTCAAATTTAAAACCATGCTTTCTCACCTTCTTTTCTTTTCCTTTGGTCTGTGGCACTAAGACAAGTGCTTGTGAGGGTTGCTGACCCTTGGTAGGTTGCTCGGTAGATGCAACACTTTGGTCAGTTCCTATAGCTATTGCAGTGTCTTTGGGTGGCTCGATGCTAGGGGTCTCAGTTGTAATAGTTGCAGTGCTTGTCTGTGCTTGAGACTTATGATCTTTGGTTGTATCACCTGCAGCTTCAGATTTGTTACCTGTATCTCCTGCAGCTTCATATTTGTTGCCTTCGGTAGCTTGCTCGGTGCCCTTGGGAGCTTCAGTTGAGACTGGTGGCTTCAACAGCGGATAAGGCTAAACTTGTTCTAAGATAGATTGACTAGAGATAAGTTTTGCATAAATGGTGCCTTCAATCATTT
Source organism: Cryptomeria japonica (assembly GCF_030272615.1). NCBI lineage: Eukaryota > Viridiplantae > Streptophyta > Pinopsida > Cupressales > Cupressaceae > Cryptomeria > Cryptomeria japonica. Next base: position 303,114,581 of record NC_081409.1, read on the forward strand.
CCTATTCCGGTGCTGCTTCATCCATTACATCTTCATCAATTTGTATAGTGTCAACTAGGTCTGAACCTTGCTCGATGACATCTGGATCTTTCTCGGTGACATCAACAATTTCAATTTGAGATTGTTCACCGACATCCTTTTGTTTGAAGATCTCCTACCACTTGGCTTTAGTCTCATTTTCCACATCAATGTATAGCCCATTCATCAATTTTAAGGCTCTCTGTTTCACAAGAAATTTAGAATTGTATGTGAACAAATGCTCCTTGATTTCAGCTACGGACATGTCATGAAATAGATGGACTAGACTTCTTTCCCTTATTTGTCTCTCTGAATCCATTGTATATTTCCATCTGTTATCAATATGTGAGTAGAGTTCACTCGAAAGTGACTTTGCTAGTTCTAATGGTGCTAATCGAAACTTCAGAAGTGTACATATGATAGCTTCTTCAATCTGTCATTTCTCATCATTATTCCTAGTCTCATACTTAACATATCTGAATCCTGCAAATCCATCGTATTCTTTAAGATTGGCACAAAAATTTTCAACACTGTGAATGTTTACCTTTTTGCTTTTCACAATCTGGAATTTGTTTGCATCATCAGACTCTGTATCACTCAACTATTTTGCCAAAATGAGTCTCCGAGTAGATTTCTTGTAAGTCTTAGTTACCTTAGGAACAGCAACAGTCTTTTGTTTCTTGCTCGGTGATGCAGCTGATGCTCTGGTGTTGGGTCTCTTTGTTGGTGGAGTCGGTAGGGCCTTTGTGATGTCCCGTTTCTTTCTTTTAAGAACTTTACCCTTTGGCAACTTTGTGCTCAATGTTATTGCAGCCTCCTGTGCTTCTGATTCCTCTTCGGTAATGGCAAGATTGCCTTTGACAGGTGTAGAGGAGGATTCTTCTCCGAATTTCTCAGATAAATCCTTTATCATCTTTGTAGCTTTTCTTGTAGCCTTAGGAACTACAATGCTCATTTTTACTTTCTCCTTCACCTCTTCATAGGTTCCATACCTTAGTTCAGTTGCATGCCTTGGCAATGATAGATAGGCATCAATTTGTTGTTGTGTAATATCATAATCAATCTCATAACCCATTGGTTGCAATGATTGAGTACTTGGTTCGACAACATTTACATAGCAATAATCAGTGTTGACTTCAAAACATATATTGTCCTTGTATTTTTCGACCAGCTGTGGTGGGATCCTGTACCTGTTGTGCATTTTCTCTTGGAATTTGCTAAAGTAAACATCCATGATATCGTTAAAGTTATCTCCTAACTTCTTGATGTAGTCATTGATCTGATGGGTGATAGGTCGATGTAGCTCCCATACTACTTTACCGACTGAGGGAAAGAACTTCTCAAAATAGAAAAATATACATACAAGTAGTGAACCAAACTTTAGTGTGTTTGCCGAGTTGTTCTTCTTCGGCTTCCTTATTGTGTTTAGGTTCTCAAACAAGTTCTTTAGTAGCACTTCACATAAGTCTACTTTCATTCCCTTCTTCACTATTTTGTAGGCCAGGTCCACTGCAACACATGGTACACTGTTTTCCCTTGGAGATTGGAAGAAACAGTAACGAATAACTCTGATCGCAAATTTTAGTTCATCATCAGTGACATTATTCAATTTCAGTCCGCGGTAATCAGATTCAACTCCAGTTAGACTGATTAGCTCCTTTTCTGATATTATTTTCTGTGCACGAGGATGATCGTAGATGGGATATCCGGTGATCAGGTGAATGACTTCCTTCGTGATCTTGAACGGTTGCTCTTGTAGCCACATGAAATCATCATGTACTCTGCTCAATACAAACTTAACCCACTGGGGTTTGAACACATGGGGATAGACTAGGGCTTCAGTTAATCCCTTGATTTTGATATGCTCAAATTTGCTATCCAGTTTGCCATCAATGCACAGTTCATCATATGTGTCACTAATCTCTACATGACCGAATTCCTCAACACGGCATTTGGTAAAGAATCTGACATCTTCCACTAACAAGACTCGATTCGGGATGAGTGAAAATGCAATTTTATCATCCGGTTCTGAGGCAACTTTAGGAGTTAGAGAATATTTGAGTGAGGGTTCTCCACATTTTGGACAACTATAGGGTCTTGGATCTTGGGCGCCATGGTAGATTTCGGGTAAGATTCGACAAGTTATCCTTAGGGTTTACAAATGACTGACACTTCACACTCGGTAGACAATAGCAATTTGACTAGATCATAAACCAGCTAAACAGTGTGAATAGATTGATGTAAATACCTCGAAATTCACTCTGAATGAAGTTTGATCGCTTTGATTTGCTCTGCTCTGCTTCTCGAAAACTTGGGTGAATGAAAATGACCGCGAAAACACTTTTAAGTACTCAAAAATATCTTATCGGGCTCCGTGCAAGTTAGGTCAAGATATTAAATGCACCCGGTTCACCTTTTACCGATTTACTCTTTTTTTGTTTTCACCGAGTACCCAACTTTGCTTTATTAACCAACTTGACAGGTTTCCTGTATAGTATATAAATTGACTAATTGCATTCTAACTATGTAGATTTTGAATTCTGTTCATAATAGAAATAGGAACTGTTATGATTTAATTTTTAAAGAATGCAGTCCCTTCATACCTTTCCTTGACTAATTTGAAATAGGTGCACTTAACTCGGTAGGTAAGGTGCTTTCTTCATTAGACATAATTTCCTTCTTTTTCCAAATCATCTTGATTTTTTCTTTTATCTCTTCAATGTCTCTTCTCGATTGATCTCTGCAATCTCCAGCTAAATGTCCAGCTTTGTGACAGTGAAAACATGCCATACAAGGATTTCTCCATGATCTCCGGTTGTTCATTCCAAATCTTATAAAATAGTTGGCACTTATGTGTCCATATCTTCCACAACATTCACACCATATCCTTGTATTGTAATCCCATGGTACTGCTGCATATTGTCGGTAAGGATCTTTGTGAGTTCGGTAACCTCCAGTGTTTGCTCGGTGTGGATACTTCATGTAGGTCTTTTGCTTAAACCAACACTTCTTGGTACTATGTCCATATCTATTGTATTTTTTACAAAACCCTTTGAATTTTGCCTTCTGATAGTTGTTAACAGACTTTGTCCTACATTGATTAGGTGTGTGACCATATTTATTGTAATTGTAACAATATCCATTGGACTTAGAGATATTCGATTGCTTACCTTTTCTGATCTGGCATATGTTGGCAGTATGACCTTGATTTCCACAGTAGTAGCAAATAGGCTTCTTCCTTTTGATGTTATTCCTTTTTCCAGCTTGTTTTGATGATTCTCCTCTCTCGGTAGTATGAATTCCTTTCTCGTTTGATTCTTTTCCTTTGTAACTGAGTCCTCCATCTTTGTAGAGTCTTCTTATATTCAGTTGCTCATCCAACATCTTTGATGCTTCATAACTTTTCTCCAATGATTCTTTGGATTTCTTCTCAGTTTCAAGTTCACCAGTCAACCTTGATACTTCAAGTTTCAATGATTGATTTTCATCATTCTTCAGAATTGCTTCATGATGTGCATAACTTAGTTGATCTGTCATATTTTGTTGAATACCAATTAACCTTATGATTTCATCATCCTTATCAGATACTAGAGCTTCAAGTTGTTGTTTCTCTCTTTGTAGATCTCTTGCTTTATCCTCAGCTATCCTTAATGCATCTAGATTTTCAGTCATCTGTGTACTGAAATGTTCATGTTCTCTTTTCATTGCTTTTAGTTGATCAGCCAATGCTTTGTTCTTTTCTTTCAACATTCCAATCATTTCTTCAGTCTCTTCAGATATACTGTTCTCAGATGATGTCTCGATTTGTTCCACTAGCTCTTGAGAATCCTGCAAGTCATCAGATAATCTTCTCCTTACTTTCAGAGATTTTTGCATTTGCCTTTGCATGTCTGCAATCACTTGATTTGCATTATCCAGCTCTTCTTGAAGATGCACAATCCTCTGAGATTGTTTGTAGCCTTCCATTGCTAAGATCTTTCTCTTTAGGTAGTTAAATCCTTTTCCAAGATTCAAGCTCTAATACCAATTGTTAGGCCCAATATGGAAAGCTAATGTACTGAGAGGGGAGGGGTGAATCAGTACTCCAAAACTTTTCTTTGATAATACCCTTACTGTTATGTATAAACAGAATAGTGTAGTAAAATAAAATAAAACTAAAATCAACTAGATAACAATCATACATGATTCACTCCATAACACATATATTTTGGTCACGCAGAAACTCTTGGTTAGAGAGAAAAATTGCAGTGGGGATGGCACCCACAACTTCATTACTACAATAATAAAGATTGCTCGGTTAGAGCTACATTTAGCTATTTCTAATAGCTTACCCTGTTAGGAGTATCAAGATCAGTTAGATCTACCTTACTAAAGGATTTTACAACACTATACAAGTGTAGCACCTAGTTAAAGGATTTACAATTTATAGACTTGGTTAGAGTCTTTTACTCTGTTAAAGGTTTCTCTTACAACTTCAAATTTTACAATAAAATCATTACAAATATCTGCAACTTTACATCTGAAATGCTAAAGCAGATTCTATGTGCTCTGAATAAGATTACCCAGCTTGTAGCATACCTCGGTAACCCATAATGAAACTCAGTAAACCCTTTTGTTTACTCTGTTCTTTGACTATTCACTGATAACCTTCTCGGTGACCTCTCTGTGTCTCTGTAACAGTCTTCCTTCATGTAAACACACACACATTCCCCCTTTCTAACCCTAGAATCATGCTGTATAAATAGATCTCTTACAGCGGTGATTTAATTCATTGCTTCGATCTTACAAAAATATTCTTCGAATGAATGACTAAACAAAATATCTAATTTGTTGGATTGACCTTGTAATCATACACAATCTCCTAATGCAATTTCCAATGCAAAAATGGTTAGATGTGCCTCGATCTTGTAACACATTTTCATGTGCATGTCCAGGTTCAATGTATCTGGTAAAACATTTCACTCGGTGAATATCAACTCGGTGAGTTAACTTTACCACTTGGTAGCCATGAAACTTTACTCGATAAACAGCTCGGTGAATACTGCATTCTGTGACTGCTTTCTTCTGTAACCGACTAGACTGTTCATATCGACATCTCTGTGTGTACCGACTGCATGATTCGGTAATACTAACTGAGTAGAATATATAGTATGACTTTGGATATGAAACTAATAACAATTTGATAAGTAGTAACACTGGGCTCATACATTTAGATATCTGAGGCTAAGACTAATGGCCCAATACTCATTAGATCAGGAGCTTCAACTCCTCCTAACTACCCACAAGACATATAAGTATATTGTAGGTAATGCATGAATAATTCAATGTTGAATGGTAGCCCGTCCTATTTTTTCATTATACCTGCCTCCTTCTTATGGATAGCTAACTTCCACCTAGTATATGTTGTATCCATTTTGAGGTATTCTTCTTCTAATTATCCAAAAGACAATAATTTTTTAGGTTTGGGATCCTAGTTAAATACTTCATTCAGTGTACCAATAGAAAACCTAATAAAGGCATCTCCATTGGAGGCCTGAATATGTTGGTATTTTGGTATGGTTTTGTCATTGATGTCAACACCTACTAAAACTCTAACACTTTGGAGATCCAACAACATTCACCGGCAAGCAAGTAACTTTTGCATAGTCGCCGGTATATGGTGCACCGATAGGATAAAATGATCACCGACACTTGGAATGGCGTGGAAAAGACTTGGTAATGTCGAAAACATTGTTTTGGAGAATTGGTTATTGGTACATTCACATTTGCATATTTGCTATTACCAGCAAATAAGTCCAGGGTATACACCGACAAGTTTATCTTTTCAAGATCGGCACTGAACCGGCAACAAAATTTTTGACAAATGAACCTACACTAAATCCATCGGTACAGAATGAAGATCCAGTTACCTCGGTATCATCTGAGGATTCCACAGTAACTGAGGAACAACAACAAACAAAGACACCCCAGTATGTAAGACTGAATCATTCTGAAGATCAGATAATTGGAAACAAGTTTAAAGGAGTTATGACAAGAGGAAGATTGGAAAATGAAGAGGTATGTCTTATTTCTTAAATTGAACCATCATCAGTTAATGAGGCATGTGAAGATAAATTTTTGATTAAAGCTATGGAAGAAGAATTAGAACAAATTGAGAAAAATAACACTTGGACATTAGTTCCCTGGCCTAAAGATAAAAATGTAATTGGAACCAAATGGGTATTCAAAAACAAACTTAATGAAGATGGTAAGGTTATTATAAATTAAGCAAGGCTAGTGTGTAAGGGATATTCTTAGAAAGAAGGAATTGATTATAATGAAACCTTTGCACCGGTAGCTAGAATTGAGGTAGTCAGATTATTTTTAGATTTTGCAGCACATAAGAACTACAAAGTATATCAGATGGATATTAAATGTGCATTTTTGAATGGAGATCTTGAAGAGGAAGTCTACATTGAACAACTTGATGGATTTTCTTTGACAGATGACAAAGATATGGTTTACAAGTTAAGAAAAGCTTTGTATGATTGAAGCAAACCCCAAGAGTTTGGTATGCAAGATTGGACAAGTATCTTTTGAAGATTGGTTTTTCTAAAGGAAATGCAGACAACAATTTATACTATAAAGGGACTAATAATGGCATCTTGGTTATAGAAGTATTTGTTGATGATATAATCTTTGGAGGAGAAGATGGATTATGTAAAAAAATTTCTATTAAAATGCAACAAGAATTTGAAATGTCTATGATTGGAGAAATAAAATTATTTTTAGGATTGCAGATTTCACAGATTGATAAAGGTATATTCTTGAGTCAATCCAAGTACTTAAAAGAGTTACTAAAGAAATTTGGGATGGAGAACTCTAAACCGGTAAGCACACCTATGACCACAAATGACAAATTATCACTAAGGGATGAACCTACACCTGTTAATCCAACTACATACAAATCTGTGATAGGAGGTTTATTGTATTTAATGCAAACCAGACCTAATATTATGAATACAGTATGTATCTTTCAAGATTTCAAAGTAATCCTAGAAAAAATCACAAATCAGCAGTAAAAAGGATTTTCTAGTACTTACAAGGCACTATAAATCTTGGATTATGGTATCCTAGAGATGAAAACTTTGAATTACGTGCATACACAGATGCAAATTGGGTAGGAGATGTGGATGACAGAAAAAGCACCACCGGTGGAGCATTCTTTCTTGGAAACAGACTAGTTTCCTAGTTGAGTAAGAAACAAAGTTGTACATCTTTATCAACAACAAAATTAGAATATGTTGTAGCAGCAACTAACTGTACACAGGTACTATGGCTTAAGCAAATGTTAAAAGACATAAAGCTAAAATGCAAGGAACCTATTACTATCTATTTTGATAATACTGCAACAATTGATATATCTAAGAGTCCGGTATTACATTCTAAAACCAAACATGTTTCTATCAAACTGAATTTTCTTAGGGAAAATGTTGAAGCAAAGGAAATAAAACTGGTTTATGTGAATACTAAAGAGTAGATTGTAGATATCTTTACTAAACCTCTGCGTAAGGAGACTTTTGAAAATCTCAGAGATCAGCTTGGGGTCATACCCCCCAACGGTAGAGAATTAGGAAGTTGATGATTGTCATCAACCAACAGAATTAACAGAGAAATCTTTTTTTCCGGCTTTGATGGGAAGCTACTTCTCAGGGGGAGTAGTTGGTATACTAAATTGATTGGTATTTTGTATATGAACTTGGCTTGGTAAGAACTTTGGCATTTGATGTCAAAGGGGGAGAGATTGGTATGGAAAAACACAAGGAAAACACATGTTGCTCCCAGGGGGGGAGATTGTTGTTTGGGAGAGATTATTACTCTCTGTATCTGTATTTTGATTTCTAGTTATGATCTCTTTTTGGAGATTGTTGGTATTTGGCATTTTTTTTTGGCACTTTGATGGTTTTTCCATCTTGTGTTGCCATCAATGCCAAAGGGGGAGATTGTTGGTATTTTGGTATGGTTTTCTCATTGATGTCAACACCTACTAAAACTCTAGCACTTTGGAGATCTAGCAACATTCACCGACAAGCAAGTAAATTTTGCACAGTCACTGGTATATGGTACACCAACACTTGGAATGGCGTGGAAAACACTTGGTAATATTGAAAACATCGTTTTGACATATTGTTTTGGAATATTGGTTATTGGTACATTCACATTTGCATATTTGCTATTACCAGCAAATAAGTCCAAGGTATACACCGATAGGTTTATCTTTTCCAGATCAGCATGACACGCTATGGAGATGATTAATTATTGTTGTAAATGCATTAAGTCGACATGTTGAATCGGTTATTGCATCGGATATTGTATTATTTGTAAAATGTTTTATTATAATATCTTGTAGAGCCGACCTACTAAAATTGGTCTTAGGTTATGGTATAAATGTAAGATCTTATTTGTAAGATCAAGTGTGGAATGAGAAAAAGGATTGTGTGAAGGTATATGCGAGAGTAAGTAGAGCTATACATGCATACATCATTTGAAGATTGAAGGAGGATTTTTGTGAAGACAATCAGAACTGCACTGGTACTAAATCCAACATATGAAGATGCTATTTTGTGCAGTACATTCTTATTGGATTTAACCATCCAACTGTAGTCAGTGTGACTCCCATTTTGTGATTGAGCAGTGAGCTCTAGGCGCTTGGCCTTTCATAAATGTGCATACCCCATTTATGTACACTTACTATCTGTAGTAGTATCATCTGATTGTGGGTAAGGTTTCCCACCGTGGTTTTTCCCCATACATGGTTTCCACGTACAAATATTGGTGTTATATGTTGTGGATGACTTTGTCTTTATGCTTCATGCACTAATCCTTACCGGTATAGCAATTAATTGTTAAATCTGTCTACCGGCATATTGAATTGGTTTACTGGTATTAAGCATTAAGTTGGTTAAGTTATTTTGGTTTGAATTTATTTAACAACTGATTCCCCCCCCCTCTCAGTTGTCTCTAAGCCTAACAAAATATACCTCCCCACAGAATTATAATTTTTCACTAGGGTTTCTAGCAATTTAACACTTACAAACACATTTGAGACAACCAGTCTACCCAAATTGGTCTTTCATGGGTTGCGTAGTGGTATTTCCTTGTCTCTTCTCAGGTAGTGAAATAGGAACAATTCGTATCCTCACACTTTGGTCTAGACAACTCCGACATTTTTGTATTTATCTTCCAATTGGTCCCTCCTCGACAAATTTTGTTTCGATCTTCTAGAGTTAAGGCATGGTGCTTGCATTTGTTGTATCATATCTTGGTTCAGTCTTCAAATCAAGGCTTCCTCTTCTTTCTTAGATTTCTTAGCCCTAGATTCAGAACTTTTTGTCGCTCTTTTCTTTCCTGTGGAACTTAAAGAATCCATTTTTGCAATCACAATGTTTTGCTCTAACTCTCAGGAATTCAATTTTTTGTTCTATTAATTTCTTTGTTGTGTAAAAACTGTAATGATGATCCTCTCATAAATCTACCTCATTTGAACCATAAATAAATCTACCTGATGCAATCATTTAATAAAAGCTCACTGTTTCAAACAAAATCCCTTTCCTATCATTTATCTTTCCTATCGGGGTAACATAAGTCGATGACACTCCTTCTTTATCGGTATATGTCAATCCAATACTATCATTGGGCATCGGGGTAACTTTAAATGTGTCATGGTGACAAGCATAGTTTTCCCAATGACCTTTTTCTTCAACATAACTTTTCTCGCTACATCATGTTCCATCGCTGTAGTCTTTCCCGATTATCTTCTAACCAATCACTTCATCGGGCATCGGGGAGACTCAAAATGACACATCTTGACTCCTTTGGCTATGTTGGTGATCTTTTTTGTTATAACTTTCACTGATGCACTTTTATCCTTGGTTGTGTTCATCGGGATAAGACTTATAGATAGCCTCAATGGATTTTGGCAAGGCAATATTTTTCCTTTACCGCCAATGTATATTTTACCAATGACCATAATTGGTATATGTTTCCCCGATCTACCTGACTTCTTTGGCTCCTTGGAAATGATAGATACAACTTCCACTGATGCATCTGACTTTGGCTTATCATGCTTATACATCCGTATATGATATCCCAACCTTGCGCTACTCATTTTGTCTGTCTTTTCATCGGGTTAACTTTGGCCAATAGTACAAGTTTTAATTATTTGCAACTTTTACTTCATCTTATGGATACAAATGTTTATAATCTCTTTAATGGATTCAATATAAACTGAACAAAACCTCTAACACACATAGGATCTTTGTTGTTTCTTGCCATGATCTCTAAGATTCTTTTTGAAATATACACTTGGGTAAAATATACGTATCATGTAATGCTTATGATGCTCAATTGTTGGTGCTGATTATATTTATATATTTTGTCTAATTTTGTCATCCTTGGTGGAAATAGGTAATTGACTTTAGACATCGTCAACTCTTTTGTTGAGGACCTTGCACTTTCTAGATAAACTAAAGGTAAGGAAAAAAAATATACAATGAGTATGATGTCTGCATATTGTTCATGTTGTCTACTATGTAATTTTTAGCATATGTATCATGCAATTTTTAGCTAACATAAGATAAATGAATTACATATGCAGGAACCTGAACCCCTTTGATGAGGATCCTGCACAGTGTCATGGAACATGTATAAGTCAATACACCCTATAGAAACTATTTATTAATTGCTTGCTTTCTCTTTAATAATAAGCCAGGTTTTAGCAACAATATTTTGTCAAAACTTTGATTTTTTTTTCTCATCGAAACCACATGTTATAGCTCATTCCACCTTCTTGGCCCTCATATATGCAACGAGTCTAATACAATTATCAACACTTGATGCCCTAGTTGCGCTTATTCAAATTTTAATCTCAACATCAACTTTAGGGCCGACTTCTTCATTTGATGGAGTGTAGGTCCCACCAAATAGGTATTTGTGAGATCTATCTTCCTCGAGCGAGGGAAATTTAGGAAGAGGAGATGAAAGTGAGACATGTAGTGCGTCTAAAAGAGGGAGATCAACTAGAGGTCAAAAGATTAGGAGAAAATTCAATAAACGCACTCAATTTTTTCTTGCTCAAGGGGGTCATGTTCTTAAGATGATGAGAGCATAGGCGACATCAAGGTGCCCTTCAGGTACAAACATCTACAGAAATAATGGGTACCCAAAGAACTTCCTCCAATAAACATTGGTTTTTTTGTTAACAAGAGGATATATCACATAACACCATCGTCATTGCATGGTTTGGGCCTATTTTCCATGGACGACATAAAGGTTTGTTACAACAAAGTTGTTGAATTGATGGAGTATGTTGGACCTTGTTACAATTATAAAAATTGGATGCAGATTGTTTGATATAAAAAAAAAGTATGCGTAGGTATGCACTCTTAGCAAATTATATACAACAGAAAGATAATGATAAAAGTAAAAGAGTGGCTATGTACGTTGATGGAAGGCCAAAAGCAACAAGGAATATTGCAAGTTTTATAAATAGTACATGACCTGGGTCAACTAATAAGCAACCCAATTGCATATTTGCGGTGCGTGAGGGAAATTGTGTATTTGTATGTGTGATAAAATCAATAAGTGCAGGGGAATAGCTACTAATTTATTACAATTTGAATCGCATAGATAAAACAAAGTTACTATCATGGGGGTGGTACATACTATATACCATTTGAACCAAACTTCAATTAATGACTCCAATGTATCATTTGATTATTAAGTTTTTTTGCTAAGTCTATTGGTTTCATGTCACTAATGTTTTTTTTTTATATTTAATCTTTGTCACAGGGCAGAATTCATCCAACACATACAACAGATAGGGATGTAGATCCCAACCTTTTCTACCCAGCAGGTAAACCTCATTGTAATTGTACAAATTAGATAGAAGCAAAATGTTATATTATTATGTTCTTTTCTTAAGGATTTTTGAGTAATTTTGATAATGTTACTAATATTCTTGTCACAGACGGATGTTCGGGGAAAGGCACATGCATTACTTGATGACAATACAACGGTGGACTCACTATTATGCTATGATGACATCGCATATTCCAAAGACCCTATCGTAATGATGAGAAAGATCTAAAAAAAAGTTAATAGAGAAATTATTGCTCTGGCATACCAAGTCCCTCAAACTATGCAATAAAAGAGAGGTTGCAACAATTGATGCGGAGAGCACAAAACATGCAAGTAAGCAGTAATAAAATCTTTAATTATAACATAAGTTCAAAACTGGTTTATATTTTATACTCTTTTATGTTAGGAACTAAAATATGTACGTGGTGTTTTTATAGGAAATATTGCATCCTCATCAAGATGGAGGCCATGATCAGGGTACTCCAGGTAGTTCAGGTGATGTCCATGTTCCATACATTAAAACTACTACTTTAAAAAATTGGTCCTAGTTCCTCATTGTGCTCTTGGTGCTCCTGCACTACTGTGTTATTGCTCATATATTTAATGTTTTATATATTTATTGTATTGTTTTTCAGGTGATGTCCATGTTCCTGTGTAAATGTCGCCTCATCAAATCCCATCATCCCCACCTATATTGCCAACTGCAATGTTGACAACATGCAACATGCAAACATCCAATAGTGCACATCATACTGACCCCGGAGTTGGTAGATCCTTTTTTTTCTCTCTCTTTTGTTATGTATATATTTCCCTTGAGGTGTTCTTTCTTGGGGGCATTTCATAGTGGATTCATTTTCTGTAGCAAGACAAGTACATGAGGATGTAGAGGCCACTAGTGGTGATACCATAGTAGCATTTCCTGGATCTTCCCTGTTGGCATTTTGGTAAGTTGTCATTGATGTCAACTGGCATGATGGATATTCACATGAATGTGAGTAGAAAGATTGAACACCTACTGGTAAGGTACAAACCGGTCTGAAGGTTGGCTGCTTATTTATGATGAAGAGGCAGAATGTGAAAGTGGTCACAAACCATTGGAGGTGAAGAAGTGTTACTAGTATAGTGTGCTCTACGGGTTAGCAAAAGAAGAAAGTTCTACCGGCAAAGGAATGTACCAGTATGAGCTTGTTGGACCAACTATGTGTTGGTGGGCCATGTCTTGATCATTGTGATGCCATGTGGAGCAAAGGTGGAAAACATGTTGTGGTTGGTGAAGCCCCATCGATAGGGTCGTTGAAACAGATAATCTCCATTAATGAAACAACCACAAATTACGGGATTGTATTTGACTATTGCGACTCGAGGAAGAAACAATGACAGAGGAAGATCAGGGATTAATTGGTGCTTGGATCAATGCAAAGGAAATCCGATTCAGGAAGACCTCGAAAAGGAAACAGCTAAAGTGCTTTATGAGTCAACAGATTTCAAGGCAGGAGATCTTGTTCGAGATTGCCATTTTCAGCAAATATGCATTAGATAATGAAAATCATGTACAAATTCATTCTTAAAGGACAGGTGATCGATCCAAGATGGGTTGGATTGGATCTCATGAAGATTGTGTCGAGAAGAGGAAACCCTAACCGCTCCGAAGTTTGAATTACTTTCTGGTAGGAAATCATGGATAAAAAGAGTAGAGCTTTAATCAGAGTGGTTCTTGATGCTACAGAGAAGAAGAAGAGAAAAAGAGAGTTAGTAAAGAGAAGAATTACTTGATAGTTCTGATACTTAATGTAAGTACAGATCCAATAGCCAACAAGATGAGAGGGGGGGGGTGAATCATACAAACTTAATCTTCCATAAAAACATCATATTCAACCTTGGTAACATATACTTCAGTAATATAACCAAAACTGCTAAACATGCAAACTCAAAAGCATATAAACATCATAAACCTCATAACACCAGATTTAACGTGGAACCCAAATAGGGAAAAACCACTGTGGGATTTCGGACCCACTAAGAAATATACTCTTCTAGAGTATGCTCGGTTAAAAGCAAATCCTGTTAAATATTACAAACACATTGCTAGATGTGACCTGGTTAAGGGATTTCCCTTAGATCTGTTAGGATCTTCACCTTGTTAGAAGCGACCTTGTTAAAGGATTTCAAACACTCAATCAGAATGTCACCTTGCTAGAGGGTTTTACAAATAAGACTATTAAGTCCACTCGGTTAAGAGATTTTCTGTCACTTTCACAAAATAACAGTAATAAAATCTATCTGCAACTTCACATCTAAAATGCTAAAGCAGATTCTTATTTGCTCAATACAATCTAGACATAGAACTAATCTTGTCCATCTGCTGGGCTTCTATACTCTGTTATTCAAAACAGGTCTTCAAGCTTCTGTGCTCGGTAATCACTATGTAGCATCCCTGTGCATACATTTTCCTGCATACATTGTTTATCAATAGTTCCCTATTTATAAACAATTAGCCAACCGCTTAATCTCCTTGATCACATTTCCCATGATCAATCATAGCCATCAGATCTTCAATCTTGTCCAGGTTCAATGTATCCTTCGATCTGAAAAACGTTTTACCCCGCCTAGGAACTTGCATACATTTCTTGGAACTTGTGCTAGGGTAATGCGGTTCAATATGTGTTGTAGATCTTCATGCCAATTTTCCTTTGCCATAGATTCATTAACAAACTTCATGCACGACATACCAATCATTTAATCAGTTCCATCTCATCAGCTTCCTTCATTAAATAACGCATTTAACCATTTAATGTATTATGTTATAGCTCGGTTACAACTTGATAACAACTCGGTAAATACTAAACTTCACTCGGTAGACATTCCGCCTTCATTAACCGATAGCGATAACCTTAGGGTTTACTGACTAGGTTCTTTGCTCAGTAACATAGTATAGTATTAACCTTAAAATTTACAACATATGTATGATGTTAAAACAATCTTAACATCATGATCTCATCATTGTCTGACTCAGTAATAGTTGCCCATTGAATACCTTATTCATCACCTTATTCATCATATTCTTTCTGTGTCTTTTACCGACATCTTTATACTCATCAAATCATACATCTCAAGATATGGCACATCATACTGAATTAGAAAATCAATTTCTTGACATCAATGAAAAAATAATAAATTAAGATAGTAAATCATCCTTAATCAATTATATCCATAATCATCAACAACCTTCTCAATATTCTTATTGAAATGCCAACAATCTCCCATTGTCTGTTATAATGCCAAATGCCAACAATCTCCCCCTTTGGCATTGATGGCAAAACCAATTGATTTGACCTAATTGATTTGGATTGATGTGAGTTGTTTGTGAGATTCTGAAATGCTCTCTTCCTGTCATCAGAATTCTCCCCCATACATTAGACTTCTCCTCTTTTCTCCAGTCTTCTCCCCCTTTTTCTTCAATCTTCTTCAGTCTTCTCCCCCTTTGACAACAATGCCAAAAAAAAAGGAAAGAACTAAAACATAATTTCTTCCTGTATGAAGTGAATTCCTGCTGTAATGTCTCAGCTTAGTCTCGGTCAGACCATTTTGTCTTCAATTCCTATTTCCTATATTGTATCCTGCAATGCTTCCTACACACCTTTAGAAAACATCCTAAAGTGTGTAAATCAGCATCAACTCCTAAAAGATATTCTGTAGAGTCATCGAATTGATGCTTTCACCGAACTCGGTCAGTGAGTAGAAGATAGGGGTAGGACCCCTAACTTACTTTTGAGATACTCAAAAGTGTCCCTCGGTAGTGGCTTGGTGAAGATATCTGCTATTTGTTCCTTTGTGCTAACATACTCCAACACCACTTTCTTCTCTTGAGCTTCTTCTATAAGATAATGATATTTGATAGAGATGTGCTTTGTCTTAGAGTGCATAACAGGATTTTTTGAAATGTTAATGGCACTAGTATTGTCACAGAATATAGTTACTGGCTCGGTAACTTTCTCATTTATACCTTCCAACAGTTGTTTGATCCATGCTATGTTGGTACAATTCAATGCTGCAACAACGTATTCAGCTTCTGTTGTTGACTGTGAAACACATCCTTGTTTCTTGCTAAGACAACTCACAAGTCTTTCTCCTAAAAAGAAAGCTCCTCCACTTGTGCTTTTTCTGTCATCAATGTTGCCTGCCCAATCAGCATCAGTATACGCTTTTAAATCAAAATCATTTCCTTTCTGATATACTAAGCCATAATCTTCAGTGCCTTTCAAGTATCTAAAAATTCTTTTGATTGTTGTCATGTGTGTTTCCTTAGGATCTACAGAGAATCTTGCAACTATACCTACTGCATGTGCTATGTCTGGTATGCTATGAACAACATATTGTAGCTTTCCAATCATGGATCGGTAAAGTGTCTCATCAACAGATGCAGATTCATCATTCTTTGATAGTTTACAGTTGGTAGTCATAGGAGTGCTTACTGGTTTTGAATCCTCCATTCCAAATTTCTTCAAGATTTCCTTTATGTACTTGGATTGAGTAATGAAAATCTCATTTTTCATTTGCAGTATCTGTAGACCTATAAAATACTTTATCTCACCGATTAATGACATCTCAAATTCTTTGCTCATTTCATTTCCAAAGTTCTTGCATAAAGAGTCATTTCCATAAAATATAATATCATCAACAAATATGGCTAAGATCAATATTCCATTTTCATCATTCTTCATGTACATATTGTTGTTCTCACTTGTCCTTATAAAACCAATCTTAATCAAATAAGAGTGCAATCTTTCATACCATGCTCTAGGTGCTTGTTTCAGATCATATAATGCTTTGTTCAATTTACATACCTGATCTTTACTCTTGTCTTCAACAAATCCTTCAGGTTGTTCAATAAAAATTTCTTCTTCTAATATTCCATTCAGAAATGCAGATTTGACATCCATTTGATATACCTTGAAGTTTTTGAAAGCAACATATGCGAACAATGTTCTTACTCCTTCAAGTCTAGCCACAGGTGCAAAAGTTTCACCATAATCAATTCCTTCTTCTTGAGCATAACCTTTGCATACTAGTCTTGCTTTATTTAGAATGACCTCACCTTTTTCATTTAGCTTGTTTTTGAAAATCCACTTTGTACCGATTACATTTTTGTCCTTCGGTCTTGGGACCAGTGTCCATGTGTCATTTTTCTTGATTTGATCAATCTCTTCTGTCATAGCATTTATCCAATCTTCATTGTTAAATGCCTCTTTCACTATTCTCGGTTCAAATTCAAATATCAGACATGTGTTCTCTCTTAGTTTGTTCCTTGTCATCACTAGATCATCCTTATCTCCTATAATCTGACTTGGTGCATGATGTCTTCTGACATACTTAGCTAATACAGGCTCGGTAGGCTCTGTATGATCTTCTTCATCACTCGGTAACTAGATATTCTCTTCATTTTCTTCAACAGTTTTCTCGGTAGGACTTGTCGGTTGAACATAGACAAATTCATCATAATTTTTTAGTTCTTTGGAATTTCCTTCATCATTTCTTTATGCAAATTCATCAATTTTCACATTTGCACTTTCTACTATTTTGTTAGATGATTTGATCAGACATTTAAATGCTTTGTTTCTAGAAGAATAACCTAGAAATGTTCCTTCTTCACTTTTCAGATCAAACTTGCCATTTCTATCATCTTTGTGTACATAGCATCTACTTCCAAAGATTTTAAAATAACTTACATTAGGTTTCTTCTCATACCAGATTTCATATGGTGTCTTCAAAGTACCTTTCTTCAGTTGTACTCGGTTCAGGGTGTAAATTGCTGTGCTGATTGCTTCTCTCCAAAATGTTTGTGGTACTTTCTTTTCGATCATCAGGGTTCTGGCACAATCCACAATAGATCTATTTCTTCTCTCAGCTATTCCATTTTGCTGTGGAGTTCTCGGTGCAGAGACTTGTCTTTTAATACCATGATCATTGCAGAATAAGTTGAACTCATCAAATGTGAACTCTCCTCCTCTATCTGATCTAAGACATTTCAGTTGTCTTCCTGTTTCATTTTCAACTCTTGCCTTGTACCATTTAAACATTTGAAAAGCTTCTGATTTTTCTTTTAAAAACATTACCGACATCATCCTTGAATAGTCATCCACAAATAATATGAAATATTTATCACCATAATAACTTTGAACTTTCATAGGACCACAAAGATCAGTGTGCACAAGATCTAAAATTCCCTTAGAAGTGTAAGACTTACTTGTAAAGCTCGATCTTGTCATCTTACCCATCTGGCATCCTCGACACATAGCATTCTCAGGTTTTTCAAGACTCGGTAGACCTCTTACTCGGTGTTTCTTACTTATTTTGATTAGATTATCAAAATTTACATGACAAAACCTTTTATGCCATAACCAGGTATCATCTATCTTTGCATACAGACACTTGTTCCGAGTTGAGTCAAGGTGAAATGTATTACCTTTTGTTTGTGTCCCAGTAGTAGCTAACTTTCCATGCTTGTCATGAACTTTGACAATTCCTTTCTGAAATTCTATTCGGTAACTTGTATTGTTTAGTTGTGCTACACTCAACAAATTGTATTTCAAACCTTCAACCCAATAAACATCATTGCATCTTGCATTGTCAAGAAGTGTTATAGATCCTTTACCTCTTACTGGACATGGTGCATCATTACCAAATCTTACATAGCCTCCATCATAATCTTCCAGCATAACAACCTTGTGTTTATCACCTGTCATATGATGTGAGCATCCACTATCTATGATCCAAGAATCATTAGTATTTATGTGAGATATTAGGGCTTTTTCTTCATACCTTTCTTCATCTGATCCATCTTTGATAGCCACATAAACTACTTCCTCTGTATCAGCTTCATCTAATTTATCATCGTTGGATTCCTCATCGGCTATTAAGCATGTCTTTCTATCTCTTCTTCTGAAGTCTCGGTGTCCTCTGTAATGATTATCTTTCTGTCTGTCATCTCGATAATCTCTCTTTTTAGTAGAATCTTTGTTAGGACAATTAGAAGCCATATGTCCTATTTTATCACAATTGAAACATTTCAAAGGTAGTTTTCCTTTATACTTACCTTTGCCTCTCGGTAACCTTCTGGCTAATAGTGCTTCAAACTCTTCTTGCTTTCTGATTTCCTCATACAGTTTGTGTACTTCTTCCATGTTCTTATGAAATCTTTCACTTGCTCCACTGTGATCTCCTTCAGAGTACTTATACTTCCTTTCATTGTAATCATTAGATTCATCAAGATGAAAAGAACTAAATGCAGATTCAACTTTATATACTGACGATCCACTGTTATCAAAGTTACTTTACTCAAATGCATGTAGCTTACCAATAGTAGCATCTAAAGAAATTGACATATTAGGTACAAACCTCAATTCATTGATTGCAGAGACTTGGATTGCATAAGCCGGTAGAAGGGTTCTTAACAACTTACTTGTTATATCCTTTTCTTCAATAGTTCCACCTGCTCCTTTGATTTGATTGACAATCTCCTTTAGTCTTGTACTGTACTGGGTTATGTTCTCACCTTCATTCATCCTCATAGATTATAGTTGTCCTCTTAGACAATCTACTTTTTCTCTTTGAACATGTTCATCACCGCGATATACAGATATGAGCTTGTCCCACATTGCTTTTGCATCATTGTAGCCTTCTAGATCATTAAACTCTGAGTCGGTCAATGCAGATGTTATTTCAATCATTTCTTGGATATGTTCCTGCTTTGCATTTATTTCTTCCATAATCAATGGATAGGTGCTCGGTGTGATGAAATCATTCTCCAGATAATATACAACATATTCTCCAACTCCTGATAGTTGCAGCTTCATCCTTTTCTGCCATGTAGAGAAACTTGACTTGTTCAGCTTCGGTGCATCCCTCTTATACATCTTTGGATCTTTCCCTCAAGTACCTTTAAACTTTTCTTTTGGAGTCCAGAGCTCTGATACCAATTGATAGTTTGGATACTTAATGTAAGTATAGATCCAATAGCCAACAAGATGAGAGGGGGGGTGAATCATACAAACTTAATCTTCCATAAAAACATCAGATTCAACCTCGGTAACATATACTTCAGTAATATAACCAAAACTGCTAAACATGCAAACTCAAAAGCATATAAACATCATAAACCTCATAACACCAGATTTAACGTGGAAACCCAAATAGGGAAAAACCACTATGGGATTTCGGACCCACTAAGAAATATACTCTTCTAGAGTATGCTCGGTTAAAAGCAAATCTTGTTAAAGATTACAAACACATTGCTAGATGTGACCCGGTTAAGGGATTTCCCTCAGATCTGTTAGGATCTTCACCTTGTTAGAAGCGACCTTGTTAAAGGATTTCAACACTCAATCAGAATGTTACCTTGCTATAGGGTTTTACAAATAAGACTGTTAATTCCACTCGGTTAAGAGATTTTCTGTCACTTTCACAAAATAACAGTAATAAAATCTATCTGCAACTTCACATCTAAAATGCTAAAGCAGATTCTTATTTTCTCAATACAATCTAGACATAGAACTAATCTTTTCCATCTGTTGTGCTTCTATACTCTGTTATTCAAAATAGGTCTTCAAGCTTCTGTGCTCAGGAATCACTATGTAGCATCCCTGTGCATACATTGTTTATCAACAGTTCCCTATTTATAAACAATTAGCCAATCACTTAATCTCCTTGATCACATTTCCCATGATCAATCATAGCCATCAGATCTTCAATCTTGTCCAGGTTCAATGTATCCTTCGATCTGAAAAATGTTTTACCTCACCTAGGAACTTGCATACATTTCTTGGAAGTTGTGCTAGGGTAATGCGGTTCAATTTGCGCTGTAGATCTTCATGCCTATTTTCCTTTTCCATAGATTCATTAACAAACTTCATGCACGACATACCAATCATTTAATCAGTTCCAACTCATCAGCTTCCTTCATTAAATAACGCATGTAACCATTTAATGTATTTTGTTACAGCTCGTTTACAACTCGGTAACAACTTGGTAAATACTAAACTTCACTCGGTAGACATTCCGCCTTCACTAACCAATAACGATAACCTTAGGGTTTACCGACTAGGTTCCTTAGGGTTTATCGACTAGGTTCTTTGCTTGGTAACATAGTATAGTATTAACCTTACAATTTACAACATATGTATGATGTTAAAACAATCTAAACATCATGATCTCATCATTGTCTGACTCGGTAATAGTTGCCCATTGAATACCTTATTCATCCCCTTATTCATCATATTCTTTCTGTGTCTTTTACTGACATCTTTATACTCATCAAATCATACTTCTCAAGATATGGCAACATCATACTAAATTAGAAAATCAATTTCTTGACATCAATGACAAAATAATAATATTAAGATAGTAAATCATCCTTAATCAGTTATATCCATAATCATCAACAACCTTCTCAATATTCTTATTGAAATGCCAACAATCTCCCATTGTCTGTTATAATGCCAAATGCCAACATTACTTGCCTTAGAAATCATTCTAAGAAAGAGTTGCAGAGTATGTGAGAAAGCATACCAGTGAGAGGATTCTACCGGCATAACTATAGTTTGGCATTTGAGCCTAACTGGCAAGGTGTGGTAGAGAAAGTAGCATCCAAGAGTAACACAGTGTGTTGAAAGACTGTGTGAGAGAGGAAGAGAAAGATAACAAAGACTGAGATTCAGTGGAGGAGAAAAGACTGTCAACCGACAGTGAGTTATTTGATCAAAGAGTTGCATAATTCATTTGCAACAAGAAGCCTTAATTGTATCCAAACAGTATTTCAATATACATCACCAAGTTGAAGCTTGGTGCAGGGGTTGGTGCTCCTTAGGTTGGTGTCCTAAATCTTTGTAAGTCAGTATTTTGCCTGTGAGGTTGGATTGGAGCAGTTCCAGCAGCTTTTCTCATCGAGGTTTTTCCCACATTGGGTTTTCCTCGTAAATATGTTGTTATGAGTTTTATTTGTGTGAATGATCTCTTTGGCTTTCTATCTTATTCTACCGGTATGATTGTTTAGTGTTTAAGAGAATAAATGACATTCTGAAGTTTATTTTGAAAATCAAAAGGGTTAGAAATCACTGATTCACCCCCCCTCTCAGTGATACTCTGTGTTCAACATTCCCATATTGCTAGTACGGGAACGTTTTCGATCACATTTGTGGTGACCAAAGATTTGCTTCCCATAAAGATAGAGAAGGTTCTAGGTACTTTAAAATTATTATACTATATAGAGTAATTGTAATTTACTTATCGATCACTCATTTTGGACTAATCATTTCATGATTTCTTTGCAGGAAATGATATTTTATATAAAAATCTTAATGAAATTACATTGGATATCTTCGGGCCCACCATACATAAACGGTGGAATGAGCAATAAAGAAAGTTAAAAGATGAGCTCATAAACTGTTTGGTTGGGTTGTTCGGAAATGACACATTCAAGAAAAGCAAGGTCCTTGACCAAGCTGGAAAACATCTAAAGTATGTGAGGGACCACTATAGGACACATTTAGAGAACAAAAAGTACGAGCGTCCCCCCATGATTCCAGAGAGGGAGTGGAAGGACCTGATTTTGGATGCAAAGGAGAGAGTTGAAAGGAAAAAACGAAATACAACACCAGGCATAAGAAGGTATGTGATACTATTAAGAATGTAATTATGTACTAATTACTCTTTATATTTATATAATCTAACATATTTCAAACTTTTCATAGACTACTCGACACATGAAAGGAAACTAAGGCAAGACTAGAAAAGCACGGGTAACACAAACTCGACTCTAGTGGTTATATGAAAGTTGTCACATGAATTCTAAGTATCAATAGATGAAATATCACATCGAAATAATAAATTGCAAACAAATTCTTTAATCACTAAATAATACAAATAAAATTCATGATATTAAGAAAAAATGTAGGACTCTGAATTCAATAGAGTACCCAGAGAAGATGACATGAAAATTGCCTTCTGGGAGGGCAATAGAGTCGTGGCTGAAAGTCTAAAAGGATTGAGTGGGCAAATAGAAGAATCCAATGCATCTGTCAATCATGTAAATAAGCTAAATGAAAATTATTTAAAATTGAATACTTGAGCAATAATCTATTCGATGTTAATTTCCAAGATAATGTGACTATATTTGTTTTAAATAATCAAGCAATCATAACAATGCACATGACATTGGAATGCGACCTGCACAAGGTGGAACACAACCTACACATGATGAAGGTTGTGGTGTGCATCCCAGTACTAGAGGTATTCATGTGCTAAACAAATTTTTTTATGTAATGATCATTACAATTAAACATCTTTAATTGAAATTGGTGTAGTAATTAATGTAACCTTTTTTGTTTTTATTTTAGAGCATGTAGACCGTGGTGAGCAAGTTGAGCATGATCCAGGTAGACAACATTAGGAACGTGATGTGGCCCCACCAAGTAAAGAGGACCATTGTTATTCATTTAAACAAATTTAATTGCAATTGGTGTATTGATTAATGTAACCTTTCATGTTTCAACTCCAGAGGATTTAGAGGGTATTCAGGATGTTGAGGATGAGCATGTAATGATTATTACAATTAAACTTCTTTAATTGAAATTGGTGTAGTAATTAATGTAGCCTTTTTTCTTTTTATTTTAGAGCATGTAGACCATGGTGAGCAAGTTGAGCATGATCTAGGTAAACAACATTAGGAACGTGATGGGGCCCCACTAGGTAAAGAGGACCATTGTTATTCCTTTAAACAAATTTAATTGCAAATGGTGTCTTGATTAATGTAACCTTTTGTGTTTCAACTCCAGAGGATTTAGAGGGTGTTCAGGATGTTGAGGACGAGGCTAGACAAAATGATCAAGAAGATGATGTGGCCGCATCAGGTAAAGAGAACCCCTGTAATATTCTTTTAATTAATGAAATACTTGTAACAATAATAATTAAACTCATGAATTTAACTCATTTCTTTATTATTGCAGCGGACCCCCCTTTGCATACACGTCTTTATCTCTAAGATTCAAAAAGAAAGAAAAAAAGAAGAAGATTGTAATCTTATTATATGTTAACAACTGGATTTTATGTGTTAATGAATGATATGTGTTAATCAATGTTGATGAATGTTACTTGTTAATGAATGTTAATGAATGATATGTGTTAATGAATGTTACGTCAAAACTCCACCTTTTCAGGCCTCAAACTAATGATGAACATATAAATCCACATTTTCTCTAAAAACTAATGCCTGAACTGTTGAATGATACTAAGAACTTCATTCTAACTTGAAGTTCACTTAACTAGAACTCCCACCCTTTAGTCATTTCCATGTGCATGTTTATGATAGTTCAATCTACTAAAAAATACTATCATGACTACACTTTCATTTCTCATAGAAGGTGAACATATCTCCATGTTGCATTGTCTAATCTCAAACTTACTGTCATGTGCCTCTGTATTTAGAACCTGATTTCTATCACAATCCTTATTCTCCAGTCCTCATTGCTAGTCTGCAACACTGTATCACCAATGTACTGAGCCTCTATGCATGCCTTATGACTATTACATCTTTGAATGCCTTTGACTTCTTTTTTTTCTTTGATAAACTTGATCTTCTTAGCTCTCTATGACTGTACTTTGTCTTTGATTTGATTTGTGACAAGGCTTTTATGGACTACAATTGGCATTGACAGAATCTCCTTGTATTTCTCTTAAGTTTGGGGCCTTGAAATGGAGTATACGCCTTATTATGGCACTGTCTACTTTGTGTTCTACAATATTCTCATGTCTCCAACTAGATGATTATCTTTTATGAGTAGATATATCTTTGTAAGTGCTTTCTTTTTTAATCATTATCTCCTTGAGCTGTGTATGCCTAAGACTGAAATAGTGTTCTTGATAGTCTTGCTTCTCATTATTTTGTAGAGTTTTCCTTAGGCACGTGCACTATCACATGTTTCCCTTTAAACAAGGTCTAGGACTATACCTAACCCTACACTATTATCCATGACTGCATGTCGAGTTCTAGGTCTCTATCTTTATAATATCCTCATTTGATAGTATTTTTAAACAACAATATGACTATTTGTATGACTATTTATGAATGCTTTATGTACTGGCTGCAAGACATTTTTGGCATTTACTATTATGATTCCTTATGATAAGTCTTCTTGCATGCATTATTGTAGCTATTTCATCTTTATGTTCTTGATAATTAAGTACCTCTACGCTTAATCTTTTGTAACCTCACTGATATTAATGTTGCTGATATTAATCCTTTTTAATCGACAAGAGTCAACTTGATGGTAACACCGACAAGTAGAAGCATGTGATCAAGATATCATACACCGTTTAAGTCCATCGGTAGAACACACACTAGTGGCAATGGAGAAATATTGTCTTGTCGATAACTGATGAGGCTATCGGTACAAATTATCTCGATGGACACTAGCAAAAATTAAAATGCATCGACAAAGGTTACAGCGATAAAGGGTCATCGGTGTAGACAAAAGCAGTTGGGATTTTTTTTATTTAAAAAATCCTGGGTAAGGTTAGAATTCCAATGAACACCACAAGACAACTGACGATTTTTCCATACATGTGATGACAAAAACATCGCACGATGCATCTTGTCTTGTCGATAGTCGATGATGCTATTGGTAAGACTTATCCCGATGGACACTACCAAAGTAAAAATGCATTGGCAAAGGTTATGATGATAAATAAAAGGTCATCGACAAAGGTTACGATGATAAAGGATGCAAGGAGGTCAGAAATTACACGTCTCCTCGTCAAAAAAACATACAACAGGTGCATAGAAATTTCCGATGTGGTGTCATCTGATTTTTTACGTGAACCCTTCGTCAGAATAAGCAACGAACAAATACATCAGAATTCTGACGTTTATTTGTTTGAATTCCAACGAACGGTCGTCGGAAAACTACTCCAAATGTACTAGTGTGTGATTAGCTAAGTAGCATCGTATTGCCCAAAACTATTGGCAATAAGCATAAAAAACATTTTCTTTTCAAAACTTAAAATTAGTCCCATAAAAGGAAACTTGAAGCTAACATCATTTATTAGATTAAATCTCAAAGACTAATTGTTAAGACAAAGGTCATTCTTCCCTAAAAATCAAGTACCTTCAAGAAAAGTTCTTGAGAAATCTTTTAGATTGAAAAAGGAAAAGAGGAAAAAAATATTCAATATAGAAGCTACCTAAACCTAACCTCTTATCGTTGAATCCCAACAAGAAAATTCCTAAGCCAACAGGATGACTCGGTAGTAAGATAATCAAGTATATCGATTTGAATCTACTTTACCTCAACATTTCCAAAACACTCAACAATCACATCACAAGCATATCATATTTACAAGCTTAAAGCACAAACATGCTATGTAACATGCTTGAGCCTCCTTTTAAAAAGGTTCCATTAAAACCCTAGGGGACAAAGAAAGAGTGACAAAAAGGGATATATAGCCACTACACCATTAATATCATTAGAAAAGCTAGACTAAACAAAATTAGCACCATCTAGTCGATATTATTATTGACTGGAGAATCAAATTTTGCAGGGAGATGAATGGATTTTTTCTCAATCCCCAAAGTAGACCTCCCTTCAAAGCATCATTTTGGCCTTTCACCACCATCTTCTTATCAATCTCACTCATTTTAACCTTTAGATAGACCTAAAATAGAACATCAAGGATAATTTTACCCTCTTCATCGTATCATTATCTGACTTGAACATCCTTCTCATCATCATGTAATTTCCATTACTAACAAAGCTTGAGATAGACCTACCATCTACAAAATAAAGGACTATCTTTCTCAACCAAATCACATACCCAAATGTCTTCGTTAAGAAAGACAACATCAAGGATACCATCACTAGAGTTACTAAGAGAACTATCATCATTAGAATCATTGTTGCCTACATTTGATTCATCTTCACCTTCACCAAATTTCACCTCTCTTAAAGCACATTTCTCCTTTGTTTTCACTAAGGTTTGGAGAGTCACAATATCCATTAGCCTATTCTTTATTTCTTTTTTCTTTTCAAATTCATTACTTAAGAGAAAAAATTGTCCAATTAAATCCTTGCCTACTTCTAGGAATGCTAGTGGTTTTGTGTATAGATGGAATCATTGAAGTATCTATCATTAGACAATAATAACTAATAGCTAGAATTAACACTCCTTTTTGTAACATTCATAGAAGTGAAAAAGTACATATTGTAGAAAATAATTTATAAAATAATAGTATTCTTTCTTTTCAATGTTGGTTTTGATGTTTATAATATGAGCAACTTGCCCGAGGGTTCTGTACTTCCTTGACCGACCGCTCATGTGAACGTTTGACCCTATTGGCACTGGAGACATTAATGCGGGCCATTAATCTCTATGTTTTATGGACTCTAAAACACCAGGCAATGACCATCATGCTTCAAAGGCTTCAATGGAAGGCGGAAGAAGAATGTTTAAACAATCTCTCGCAAAGTCAGAGGTTGTACCGGAAGGAGGGAAGTTTCTTCCGAGAGATGAACAAATGGAGGATGGAGTTAGCGAAGGTGGAGGAGGTAAGGCTCCCTCACCTTCCTCACTGGTTATTTTCCCTAATTTGCAAATGGATAATGTTATTTTATTAGAAAAAAAGAGACTTAGGAACACGATTATTTTTCTTGCGGCTTTGCATTTGAATAAGTTGCCCTCTAGGAATTTCTTAATAGCTAGTTGCATAATGTCTGGGAAAAAAGTTAGATTTTTCCTTTTCCTTCTGTAAGATGCTGCAGAAGGGTATTTTTCTAATATTAATTAACAACTCTAATAGACAGAGGGAGGTTGTCAAATGGCAGTTCTGGAATATATGGTTAGGTTGTTTTAGACCCACTTCTTGGGATCCAGAGATTAATGCTGAAGAAATTCTAGCTCTTTTGAGCCCTAGATGAGTTTTCGTTAAGAAAATTCTGCCTTATTTATGGAATGTCGTACCTAATTTGATTGAACATGTGGGGAAGGTTCTATGTATGGATGAAACCACTTCTATTTAGCCACATATGAATGCAAGGATACTGGTGGCCTTAGAGCTTGGTAAAGATCTTCCTGACAATGTTAGAATTGAATTAATCGGTGAAACTGTTGTTTGCCCCATTGAATACTTGGGAGGTCTAAATGCATGCTTCCTCTATAGAAGAGAGGGCCATATTAGGATAAACTTCCCTCTTATCAATAATCCCAACAAAAGTGTTGAACCTAGTGCTAACCCTAAACCTAGCCCTATCATGACTCTGAAATCTGGTCCTGGTTATACTCCGTCTTCACCGATTTCTATTGCTCTCTCTAATCCTCCTATGACATGAGTGACTCCAAATTGGATAGCCTTGTGATGAATAAACTGGATACCTTATGTGTTGAGATCAGGAAAGTTAGTTACTCCTTGACTGTTGCTTTATCCCATGTTGATGTTGACATCCCTCGTGATGGCTCTGAAAGTTTCTAGAACCCTTCCCTCTATCCCCAAGAAAATCAATGCACAACAAATTATCCTGGAAAAATTCAAAACGTTGAATGAAACCCGCCATAAGGTGTAGGGTATCCTGGATTCTAGTCGGATGTTAAAAAATGAGAAACGTAGATTTGAAGAAATCGTCTTCCACTGTGAAGGTCACTTTTAGTGATAAAGGTGGCTTCCTTGATCATCTTATCGCCACCTCTAATGGGATGATTTCCATGTCTGATGAGGGGGTACTAAACAATGCTCTATATCTCCCCCTCCTAGTAAGGAGGGAAAACACTCTAAAGGCATGGAAGTAGAACCCTCTGTTGACCACAAGATGTAGAGATTCTTAAATGTTCTACTTGAAAAGCGCTTTCCTACTGGTTTTCCTTCTACTCCCCTCTTCAGACTGGGCAATAGATCCATTGGTGATCGAGACGAGATCTGCAAGTCAGACACCCCTTTGGATAGTAGTGCTCCTCTAATAAATTGGAGTCTAAGTATTTGGAGATGAATGAGAAGGCCATTGACAAGAGTGTTTATTTAGAATTTGTTTTGTATGAGGGTTGATCTAAAGATGGTCTATTAGAAGAATCTATGAAGGAGTTCAGTGAGAAGAAGGCTAAAGTTAAAAATGGTTCTAGGATGCATAAGAAGGCCAAAAGGATGGTCAACCCTCCCCCCTTAGGTGTTGATCAAGAGTTTGTTTTCAAGAGAAAGAGGGGTAGACCAAGTGGATCCTCCATTATCTCAAAAGGAGGAAATAAGTCCAAGGACAAGTTTCCCAAGTATTATGATAGATTCAAGCACCTATGGAAACTTCACCCTAAGATATCATATGGAATTGAAGTTTACTTCATGGAATGTAAAGGGTTTGGAAACCCTTGAAAGGAAATATGTTAGTAAGAGGTTTCTCAAGTTGTACAAGATCATTGACATTCTTTTGCTACAAGAAATAAAAGAAGCAGACTTTTGGTTGGATATTAACCTGAAATGCATATGGAAAGATACTAGTTACTTTACCACTAAGCACTCTAGAGGTATAGGGGGAGTAGCTATCCTTCTCAGTGAGAGATGAACTAATCATGTTTTGAGATGGGGTTGCTTGCCATGTAATAGAATAGTTTGGGTCATTTTAAAGTATGATGATCTAGAGTTTGGGGTGTGCTCAGTGTATGCCCCTAATGAATACAAATACAACATTGACCTGTGGAAGTGGATGTTTTATATGGATAATAAACCTTGGATTCTTGGGGGTGACTTCAACATGGTTAGATTCGACTGGAAATGAAAGGAGAAGTTATTTTGCACCAGAATGATTAGTAAACTCAATCTTATTGACCCTTTGGCGGGATGTAAAAAAGAATATAAGGGTATTTGGTTCACATGGTGCAACAGTCAGAAAGGAAACAAGAGAATTTACTCTAGACTAGACAGATTCTATGATAACAAGGATTTCTTCAATATTTGAAAATTCAGTGAAGGAATTAAGGTTAAGGTTACCCTTTACACCCTCTTGGATCATTAGCCCATACAGGATACTATCAGCCACAACAAGATGATCCTAAGAAGTAATGCCAAAGGGAATGCCTTTTCCCTTAATACTAGCCTTCTGGGGAATGAAGATGTATTGTAGGCAACCCTTATTATTAAGCAATTCAATAATCTAAAAATTAAACATGTCAGCTCCATTAAGGTTTGGACCCCATAAAGTTCAGATTTGGTGGACCCTCTTTCTGACTATAGGTAAAAATTTAGCCAAGGATTCAAGGAGAGAGGAAACCATGGCCTATCCAAGATTCCAGAAGGTTGAAGAGACCTTACAGGTTGATCCTTCAAACTCTAAGGCTCTTGATATCTTGTGCCTAGCCGAGAATTCACTTAGGAGGATCAAAAATGTAAAAATCCAATGGGCCAAAACGAGAGAAAGAGTCAATTGGCTAGAGCATGGTGATAAAGGCTCCAAATTCTTCTTTAAAGTATTGAACACTGGAGAATCTAGGGCTAATATTGACAATATTTGTGAGGATGATAATACTATCTCAGATCAACTAGGTATCTTAAGATCTTTTGCTCAATTTTACCAAAAGATCTTTTCTACAGAGGATAATGCATTGCATAAGGCAGGGGCCAAAGTCTATTTGAGTAGCATCATACCCAAGAAGGTGAATATGGAGGATGTTGAGAAACTAAATAAGGTTTTGTCACTAGAGGAAATTAAGGATACAATTCTATCCCTCGGCAATGGGAAAGCGCCTGGACTTGATGGTCTTCTAACTAAATTTTATAAGAAATTCATTTACTGGATAGGGGAAGATTTTTTGCAGGTGTATTAGGAGGTTGTGGACAAAAGGTCTTTGGGTGAGGACATTAATACAAGATTGATCAAGCTGATACCTAAGGATGGGGATAAGACATTAATTAAAAATTGGAGAGCTATTAGCTTGCTTAATGTGTCATATAAGATCTTATCCAAGATCCTTGCAAGAAGGTTGGGAAACATCCTCCCAAAGGTAATCTCCCCCACACAAAACAGTTTTGTCAAATGGAGATACATACTTGAAAATCTTCTTACCTGCTGGGAAGCCATGTTTTGGGTTAGAGATTCAGGACATGACACTACTTTGTTGTTGCTGCACTTTGAGAAGGCTTATGATAGGATTGAATGGAGATTTGTTAATATGATGTTGGAATGTTTAGGGTTCCCTAGTCATTTTTGCAAAATGGTCAATGTATTGTTTAAAGATGCTAAGGCTTGCGTTGAGATTAATGGCTCTAAGTTTGACAACTTTGGCTTATCCAGGTCTATTAGACAAGGGTGCTCCCTAGAAATAGGCTTATTTGTGATTGCTATTGATGTCTTTTATTACCTGTTGAGAGATTCTATGGGCTCCCTCGGGGTGAGGGGAATCACCTTACCTAATGAGGAAGATTTATCTAACATTCAGTTCGCAAATTATACAACCATCCTTGGTAGATTGGAAGAAATCAATATGGATGCATTAGTGAATAAACTTGAAATTTTCTGCGAAGCTTCAAGGAGTAAAATCTCACTATCCAAATTTGTTTTTCTTGGTTGGAAGATGCAACCCCCAGACTAGTGTAATAAATACTCCTTGGTATGGGGTGTACTTAATCATTTGGTTAGGTACATTGGTATTTCTTTTTTTGTTGAATGCAATCTGAAAGATTTGTGAGAGTGGATTAGAAGTAAAGTTGATAAAAAGTTAAGAAAATGGAATAAGCATTTTCTTTCTCTGGCCAAGAGGGTCCGAGTTTGTCAGAAAATCATGTCCTCTTATAACATCTATTATACTTTAGTATGATTATTCAATAAGTATCAATTTTGTCATATTCAAAATATGATTAGGGAGTTCCTTTGGTCAGATGGTAAAGGAAATAAGAAAAGGCACGCTATGAATTGACAATGGTGCACTATGAGTAAGCATAAAGGTGGTTTAGTTCTCAAGGACCTAAGATGGCAAGGAGTCTCCCTCACAACTAAATTTATATTTAGAGCCTTGTAGGGTGAGGAACCTTGGAAAATCTTGATTAGGCACAATATCAGTAGGCTTGTTCCCAAAAGAAGCCCTAATTGGAAAGGGTTGGATTATGTGATATCATTGTTGGGGATTTTGAGGTTATACCCTATGTCTCCCCTATTTTCAAATCAATTTGGAAATCTTGGGAGGTGGTAAGAGGCCGTATCTCACACAATGGTTTGGTTTGGGAGAATGGGGAAATTTGTGGTGAGCAGTCTATTTGGTGGAACCTGAAATATAACAGTAAACCTCTAGCTCTTGTTCAAGGCTACTAAACTAAGATTTGGGCAAAGTAAGGTTTTGCGAAGTTTTTTGACATCATTAGAGATGGGCATCTCTTAAGCTAGAATGATATCATGATGGAATTCAGTGTGCCCTCCTCCCATGGGAAAACTTATAGTATGCTGAGAGAAGCCTCTACACCTCTATGTCTTCCCAAATCTTTCTCTATTGATAGTGTCAAATGTTGCCTTTTTAAATGGTCGGATGGGCCCCCTTTGTCGAGAACCAAAGCCAAAGCTATTTACCCCCTCTTTTTTGACAGTGAAGTCATCTTCTCCCACGTTAATTCTTGTTGGTAGTTAAGAACTTGATGTTTCCCATTGGCAGAAGAGTTTTGAGACTCTCTGGTGCAGGCTGGTTGAACCCAAGAAGAGATACTTTTGTTGGTTTATTATCCTACACAAGCTTCCTATCCATATATTAATGGGGAAGTCAATCCTTGTTCCCGTTGTAGGATCCCGAAGTCTGTTAAACATATATTTTTTGATTACTTGTTTATCAAAGAAACATGGAATATTTTTGGCCTCGGTATTGGTAAAAATATTGATATCTTAGTTATTGTGACTAGTCATATCCAAAGCTTAAAGAAACATGCTAACTTATGTTGGTCTATTCTTTTTGCTGAAATATTATAGCTTATTTGGAAATATAGGAGTGATAACCTTTTTTAATGGCAAAGACATGAACCTTACCGAGTCTCTGAGGAGACCCATTTTTCATGATATTAATGTGTAGGTGACAATAGCTATAAGGATTACACATAGAAAATTTGAAAGGTTGCTGCAAGATGGAGCTACAATGATGTTCACAATGGAAATCTACCATGGTTTCAACTAGTCTAGATCATCCAGTGACAGATCCCCCTTTGAGATTGGCTTGGAAAATTTTGTGAGAGATCTCAACAAATAGAATGAGAGAGGTCTACAAGCTCAAGAGAAGAATATTCCAGTGGCTAAAGTTTTCATTCACCGATATCTTGGCCACATACTGTGGGGCAAAGTTCTGAGATGGTGTGATGGGTTTAGGGTTGGAAAGCTTGGATTGAAAATGTGGGGGACTCTAGCTCCCCAGGTGGGGAAATACTATTAGGATAATCCTTTTTTGTTATCTAATGATCTCCAATCAATGCGTGAAATGTTTTTTTTTCTTCATCATGTATATGTTATTAGACTCTTCAATCCTGTGGATTTAGTTTTTTGAGGGGGGCTGTTAGGTTTTTCTATATGATGTATCACTAACTAGGATATTCTTGATGGAACTACTTTTTGTATTGTGCACCTCTTATATTTAATAGAAAAAAAATATGAGCATCTCAATGACTATATGTCTCAAATATTTTGTTTGGGTGTCTAGCTCTCTCCTCATATAATGTAATTGAGTCTCAAAGGTTTTTTACACTTATATATTTCATCTGTAGTAATTTTTATTTTAGGTATGTCTTTTGACAAAGGATTATATCAAAAGTAGAGATTGGAAAGATTCAATACTCACATATCTAGTTTGTGGTTCAAATTCATGTTCTTATACTCTTTCTTGTGTTGTTTCAAATAGAAGAAATATTAGTGAATAGATAAAACCTATTATTTATAGAAATGTTAATCCAATGGTGAAACTTTTGACCAAACTTCATATTGCAAATAGTGGAACCAGGTAGCTTAATCAAAGTAATATTTCTATAAGGATTACATCTATATATGTATAGAATATTACATTAATATTGTTTCTTTCTTATGGTGATTTCAGTAGGGTGAAAGCATATAATTCCACTTTTGGGCCAAAATGAAAAGTGTCATAATGGATCATACCTATAATTGCATAGGTCTAGTTAAAATAGGTTTGGTTGAATTATATTTTATCAAACCTAGTTAGAATACATGTGGTTAGACTAGATTTGATTGAAGAAGGCTCAATTAAATCATCTTCAACTAAATCCCCTTTCATGTCAATAAGTGATGGGTCACCCTTCAAATAGTAGGGGGAGCAATATTAGTTTAGGGGTTGGATGAAGGTTGGCCCTATCGATTCTCCTCTTCCTACTTCCGATTCTCCTCTTCCTGCTTCTGATGAAAAAGTAGTTTAGGACTTTTTCATACAAATAAAGTGAGATACCTCCTTGAATTTTGACTCAATAGAGGTTTTTTTCTCAAAGGTAGAAGTAAATCAAAATAAGAATTACACACCAACCATCTAGAATCGCCAC
Organism: Cryptomeria japonica; assembly: GCF_030272615.1. NCBI lineage: Eukaryota > Viridiplantae > Streptophyta > Pinopsida > Cupressales > Cupressaceae > Cryptomeria > Cryptomeria japonica. The sequence goes on from NC_081409.1 coordinate 303,149,031, forward strand.
TAGCTAGTATAAATCCCAAATCTAATCCATGAGCTTCCATTGATAACATTAGGGATTCAATCCAACCTCCTTTGATCTAGGTTTTTCATCAAAGCCTACTACTAAAGTGTCATAATGTTTTGATCGGTAAAAATGCTCTATCTAGAAAGATCTATCTTTACCAACTTAGTTTTCACAAATAATGGTTTCATGTTATTTTCAACATGCTTTTATCTCTAAGAGGACTTGTTATAATCCCATATTCTAACAATGATTCCTTTAAAAGAAGTTTTTTTTTGGTGTTTCATAAGAAATAGTTTAAAACTATGATGAATTTAATCTACCTAAAGTTGTCATGTAGCTTATTTTCTTCCATTTCTTGTGATCACCTTAACCTAGGTCTAAACGCGATTAACAAAATCATTATCACACAATATGTTGTCATGAATTTTTTAGCTTTACAACTATGAGTATTGTAAACATGAAATGTATGACTATACTCTAGATGTGTTTCCTTTGAATGTGTGATGTGTATAGAATATGAAAGTAAGGACAATTATTTTTTAATGGAGAATGGATTATGTCTCTCTTTTCTAATGAGATATTTATGTCTTTATCTTGAAGAAGTTTAATATGACGAAGGTCCGTACCCCTTTTGATTATTTCTATACTATTTATTCAACTAACAAAAAATTTGTTGGTTTAATATTGACCTTTCAATCTGAAATTCAAAAAGTGATAAATTACACTCTTCTCATGCATTGCGTGTTTGTACAAGTTTTTAAGACTTACCAATGCAACTAGTCTAGACAATATTCACAAATGGATTCTCTATGTTTCTTTAAAAAGGCATGCAACAAATAAATCTTGTATATTGTTCTTGGGTTATGATATATATCTTTCATTTGGCACACTTAATGTTTGTGGAATTGAAGGACTTGTGAAATTTTGGAAATAATTATGAAGCACATATTTATTTAAGAACCTATTGGCAAATAATAATCTACATTATTTTGTATAATGACGAGAATATAAATTACTATCCATTTCCTATCTCACATATCTTAACTCTAATATCAAAATGGAAGATTTTTGTCTCGATAAAAAAATTGAGTATGTTGTGTGATTAAACATATTAAATTTGCATAGTCCATAATATCATATATAGTTTTCCTAGATTAAACTGTAAATAGTTTTTCATTAATGTTTTGAATACTACATTATAATTCATCATCAAATATGTAGAGAAAGTGCAAAAAAAGAAAACATAAAATGATAAATTACAAACATCATTAACCTTAATAGAAATAATGAAATGATATGAACTTGTAAAACTAGAGAATTAGCAATCATGTAAGAGACTATAAGAGCAACCACAAAACTTGAAATCAATTACAAAAGATTTTGATCGCATCAATAAAGGAATGAAAACAAATTTAATAAAAAAATTCAACATGAAATTCTAAGCAATAACACATCCTTGCATGGAATATCCATTGTTCTTCTCACTTTTGTGTTGTATAGATTTGGCTCTCAGAATTGTAGCACTTCATTTGGCAACATGATCACACAAAAGCTAGAAGTCTATGGTTATTTTTTAACGATGATGAAGATTGCATTTTTATAGATTTTCAAGATATCAATCGACAATTTAGATCTGATGAGAAAGTTGTAAGATCAATGATTAAGATTCGAAGAAGTTGAGAAAATTCAACTTCTAAGATCCCAAGAGCACTTGCAAGCAAAATACCTGTCACAAGAGAAGATAGGAGACATAAACACAATAATGGCTCTGAAGAAAAAGATTATCATTCAAAGAAGGAATAGAATAGAAAATTACAATACAATCCTTATGAAAGGAGAATAAGAAACCCTAAAGGGATAAAGTGTATTTAATAATTAGAATAATTATTAAATACCTACAATATTATTAAATGCGTAAGTTTAGCTTAAATGTAGAGTATAATAGACTAATAATTAAATAAATAATTATTAGCTAATACAAGATAACTCTGACACCCCCCCTTAAGATGAACTTAAGGAGTAGGTAAAAAACTAAATGCAGCAAAGCAAAATGCATCTAAATGAAGAAGGCAAATTTGGGTCCCAACAACAAGGCCCGATGAGGTACCCAATCACAACCAATTCTCTATGAATCGGAGAAATAGAGAAAACCACATGGGAAAAAACTCTACTCCAAAAAAAAATGGGAAAAGCATGCTAAAAAAAACATGGAGGAAGGAAGGCCTCAATGAGACCCTCAAAGGACAACTTCCTTCACCCCAAGCATAGAGTGCAACTGAAGGTAGCGTGAAGATGCCAAAGGTTTAGTGAAGATGTCAACAACCTGCTCCTCTGTAGGAATGCACTCCAAGATGAGAAAGCCATCCTAAATCAACTGTCTGATGAAGTGCATGTGAAGCTCAATGTGTTTAGTCCTCTAATGCTCCAATGGGTTGTGGGAAATGTGAATGGCACTCCGATTGTCGTACCAAAGAATAGTGGGACTATCAAAAGGGAACCCAAACTCAACCATCAACTGTCGAAGCCATAAAACCTCCTGACTTCTGATCATTAGCATCACCAACCCAATCTGAGTCAATGAAGCCAACAATGTGAGGGGATCCTAAAGTATAGTGAATGCCAAACTGTGTAGTACCCCGAATGTACCTCAAAATATGTTTGGCTACTTGTCAATGGCTCTCATGAGGATCATGGGAAAACTAAGAGTCAAGACCAACTGCAAAAGAAATATCTGGGCGTGTATGTCTCAGGTACAACAAACTGCCAACCAACTGCTTGTATAAGGTAGGATCCACGAAAGGTGTAGAACAAGTGGCAGACAAAACAACACCTGACTGAAATGGGGTGGGTGCAGGCTTGCAAGTAAGCATGTCAAATCTGTGAAGCATATCAAGAGCACACTTTTGTTGAATTATGGAAATCCCATCCGAAGACTGAATAACCTCTAGGCCCAAAAAATAGTGCAGAAGGCCAAGATATGTCATCTCAAACTACTCCATCAAGGCTCTCTAAATATCCTAAATCAAGGAGGATGAGCTACCGATAATGATAAGATCATCAACATAGAGCACAAGGATAACTATATCATCCCCCTGACGATGAATATATACTGTGGGATCAAAATGAAAATGTGTAAAGAGCGTGGAGAGCAAGAAAGAGTCCATCTTCTCATACCAAGCTCGAGGAGCCTCTTTGAGACCATATAATGAACGTCGAAGTCTGCAAACCAAAGAGGAATCCTGCACAAATCCCTGAGGCTGCTCCATATAGATCTCCTCATGAAGGTCTCCATGCAAGAAAGCACTCTTCACATTCATCTGAAAAACTATCCATCCCTATGAAGTTGCCAGAGAAAGTACAAAGTGAATAGAATTCATCTTAGCGACAGGAGCAAAGGTCTTAGAATAATCAATACCCTCCACCTAAGAAAACCCCTTTGCAACAAGACAAGCCTTATACTTATTAATAGAACCATCTGCAACATACTTGGTATGGTACACCCACTTGCACCGAACCAACTTTCTTCCTTTCAAAAGAGTACAAAGATCCCAAGTATAATTCTTCATCAAAGAAGAATACTCCTCATCCATGGCCCTATCCCACTCTGGGTGACATGTCGCCTCTGAAAATTTCTGAGGATCATCCAAAATGGCATGAGTATGACGAGTGTTAGAAGGATCACCTGCCATAGAACCAGTAGCATCAACTTTAAACCGGGCTCACTTGGGCAAAGGCTGAGCTACAGGTGGTGGTGGTGGTGGGGATAGTGGACCATCATTTGCATCATCCTCAAAGAATAAAGAATCCTCAAAAGATGAAGAGGGAGGAGGAGGCAATGAGGGAGAAGTTGGTTATGGAGAATCCATTTGAGGAAGGAACTCATCAAACTGGACATCCCGGTTAAATAGGACCTCTCGGGAATCAGGATCAAACAACCTATACGCATTGACATCCTCATAGTAGCCAACAAAAATGAGTGGTCAAATCTTCCTCTCCATGGCTTTCCTCTAAGCATCTAGAATAAATGCCCAAACCTCACTACCAAAAACTCAGAATGATGAAACATCAGGCTTGACATGGGACCAAGCCTCGTCAGGACACATCTAGTGCAATTGCTTATGAGACATCCGATTCTGAATATAAGTGGCACAATTAAGTGCCTCAGCCCAAAAAGAAGGCTGCATAGAATGTGACTGAAGCATACAATTGGCCATCTCCCATAGTGTTTTGTTCTTTCTCTCAGAAACACCGATCTGCTAAGTGTGAGGAACAGATAACTGATGCTGCAAACTATGCTCTGTGCAGAAATCTGTAAAAGCTTGATTCACATATTCTCTCCCATTATCTGTGTGTATCCTCTTTATAGAAAGTGTTGGCATTTGGCATTATAACAGATAGGGAGAGATTGTTGGCATTTCAATAAGGATATTGAGAAGGTTGTTGATTATTATGGATATAACTGATTAAGGATGTTTACTGTCTTAATATTATTATTTTGTCATTGATGTCAAGAAATGGATTTTCTAATTCATTATGATGTTGCCATATCTTGAGAAGTATGATTTGATGATTATAAAGATGTCAGTAAAAGACATAGAAATAATATGATGAATAAGAGGAGAAATAAGTTATTCACTAGGCAACTATTACTGAGTTAGGCAATGGTGAGATCATGATGATTAGATTGTTTTGATATCCTACATATGCTATTAATTGAAAGGTTAATACTATACTATGTTACTGAGCAAGGAACCTAGTCGGTAAACCCTAAGGAACCTAGTCGGCAAACCTTAAGGTTATCGCTATCGATTAATGAAGGCAGAATGTCTACCAAGTAAAGTTTAGTATTTACCGTGTTGCTACCGAGTAATAACAGAATACATTAAATGATTACATGCATTATTTAATGAAGGAAGCTGATGAGCTAGCTATGATGATTGGTATGTCGTGAATGAAGTTTCTTAAAAAATCTATAGCAAAGGAAAATCGACAGGAAGATCTATAGCTCAGATTGAACTGCAATACCCTAGTACAAGTTCCAAGAAATATATGCAAGTTCCAAGGCGGGGTAAAATGTTTTCAGATCGAAGGATACATTGAACCTGGACAAAGTTTGAAAATCTGATGGCTATGATTGATCATGGGAAATGTGATCAAGGAGATTAAGTGGTTGGCTAATTGTTTATAAATAGGGAACTGTTGATAAACAATGTATGCACAGGGATGCTACATAGTGATTATCGAGCACATAAGCTTGAAGACCTGTTTTGAATAACAAAGTATAGAGCCCAGCAGATGGAAAAGATTAGTTCTATGTCTATATTGTATTGAGCAAATAAGAATCTGCTTTAGCATTTTAGATGTGAAGGTGTAGATAGATTTTTATTACTGTTATTTTGTAAAAGTGACAGAAAATCTCTTAATCGAGTGGACTTAATAGTCTTATTTGTAAAATCCTCTAGCAAGGTGACATTCTGATTTAGTGTTTGAAATCCTTTAACAAGGTCACTTCTAACAAGGTGAAGATCCTAACAGATCTGAGGGAAATCCCTTAACCGGGTCACATCTAGCAATGTGTTTGTAATCTTTAATAGGATTTGCTTTTAATCGAGCATACTCTAGAAGAGTATATTTCTTAGTGGGTCTGAAATCCCACAGTGGTTTTTCCCTATTTGGGTTTCCACGTTAAATCTGGTGTTATGAGTGTTATGATGTTTATATGCTTTTGAGTTTGCATGTTTAGCAGTTTTGGTTATATTACTGAAGTATATGTTACCGAGGTTGAATCTAATGTTTTTATGGAAGATTAAGTTTGTATGATTCACCCCGCCCTCTCATCTTATTAGCTTGGCATCTGTACTTATCTTTAAGTATCAGAATTGTCAATTGGTATCATAGCTTTGGACTCTAGAAGAAAAAGTTTAAAGGTACTTGAGGAAAAGATCCAAAGATGTATAAGAGGGATGCACTGAAGCTGAACAAGTCAAGTTTCTCTACATGGCAGAAAAGAATGAAGCTGCACCTATCAGGAGTTGGAGAATATGTTGTATACTATCTAGAGAATGATTTCATCACACCGAGCACCTATCCCTTGACTATGGAAGAGATAAAAGCAACGCAAGAACATATCCAAGCAATGATTGAAATAACATCTGCATTGACCGATTCAGAGTTTAATGATCTAGAAGGCTGCAATGATCCAAAGGCTATGTGGGATAAGCTCATATCAGTGTATGGTGGAGATGAACATGTTCAAAGAGAAAAAGTGGATAGTCTAAGAGGACAACTTGAATCTATGATGATGAATGAAGGTGAGAACATAACCCAGTATAGTACAAGACTAAAGGAGATTGTCAATCAAATCAAAGGAGCAGGTGGAACTATTGAAGAAAAGGATATAACAAGTAAGTTGTTAAGAACCCTTCTACCGGCTTATGCAATCCGAATCTCTACAATCAATGAATTAAGGTCTGTACCTAATATGCCAGTTTCTTTAGATGCTGCTATTGGTAAGCTACATGCATTTGAGTTAAGTAACTTTGATAACAGTGGGTCATCGGTAAATAAAGTTGAATCTGCATTGAGTTCTTTTCATATTGGTGAATCTGATAATTACAATGATAGAATGAGTAAGTACACTAAAGGGGATCACAGTGGAGAAAGTGAAAGATTTTGCAAGAACATGGAGGAAGTACGCAAACTGTATGAGGAAATCAGAAAGCAAGAAGAGTTTGAAGCACTATTAGCCAGAAGGTTACCGAGAGGCAAAGGTAAGTATAAAGGAAAACTACCTTTGAAATGTTTCAATTGTGATAAGATAGGACATATGGCTTCTAACTGTCTTGACAAAGACTCTACTGAAAAGAGAGATTACTGAGATGATAGACAGAAAGATAATCATTATAGAGGACACCGAGACTTCAGAAGAAGAGATAGAAAGTCATGCTTAATAGCCGATGAGGAATCAAATGATGATAAATCAGATGAAACTGATACAAAGGAAGTAGTTAAAGTGGCTATCAAAGATGGATCAGATGAAGAAAGGTATGAAGAAAAAGCCCTAATATCTCACATAAATACTAATTATTCTTGGATCATAGATAGTGGATGCTCACATCACATGACAGGTGATAAACACAATTTTGTTATGTTAGAAGACTATGATGGAGGCTAAGTAAGATTTGGTAATGATGCACCATGTCCGGTAAGAGGTAAAGGATCCATAACACTTCTTGATAATGCAAGATGCAATGATGTTTATTGGGTTGAAGGTCTGAAATACAATTTGTTGAGTGTAGCACAGCTAAACAATACAGGATACCGAATAGAATTTCAGAAAGAAATTGTCAAAGTTCATGACAAGCATGGAAAGTTAGCTGCTACCAGGACACAAACAAAAGGTAACACATTTCACCTTGACTCAACTCGGAATAAATGTATGTATGCAAAGATAGATGATAGTTGGTTATGGCATAAAAGGTTTTGTCATGTAAATTTTGATAATCTGATCAAAATAAGCAAGAAGCACCGAGTAAGAGGTCTACCGAGTCTTGAAAAAACTGAGAATGCTATCTGCCGAGGATGCCAGATGGGTAAAATGACAAGATCAAGCTTTAAAAGTAAGTCTTACACTTCTAAGGGAATTTTAGATCTTGTGCACACTGATCTTTGTGGTCCTATGAAAGTTCAAAGTTATTATGGTGATAAATATTTCATATTATTTGTGGATGATTACTCAAGGATGATGTCAGTAATGTTTTTAAAAGAAAAATCAGAAGCTTTTCAAATGTTTAAATGGTACAAGGCAAGAGTTGAAAATGAAATAGGAAGACAACTGAAATGTCTTAGATCAGATAGAGGAGGAGAGTTCACATCTGATGAGTTCAACTTATTCTGCAATGATCATGGTATAAAAAGACAAGTCTCTGCACCGAGAACTCCACAACAAAATGGAATTGCTGAGAGAAGAAACAGATCTATTGTGGATTGTGCCAGAACCCTGATGATTGAAAAGAAAGTGCCACAAACATTTTGGAGAGAAGCAATAAGCACTACAGTTTACACCCTGAACCGAGTACAACTGAAGAAAGGTACTTTGAAGACACCTTATGAAATCTAGTACGACAAGAAACCTAATGTAAGTTATTTTAAAATCTTTGGAAGTAGATGCTATGCACACAAGGATGATAGAAATGACAAGTTTGATCAAAAAAGTGAAGAAGGAACATTTCTTGGTTATTCTTCTAGAAGTAAAGCATTTAAATGTTTGATCAAATCATCTAACAAAATAGTAGAAAGTGCAAATGTGAAAATTGATGAATTTGCAGAAAGACATGATGAAGGAAACTCCAAAGAACCAGAAGACTATGATAAATTTGTGTATGTTCAACCGACAAGTCCTACCGAGAAACCTGTTGAAGGAAATGAAGAGAATATCCAGTTACCGAGTGATGAAGAAGATCATACAGAGCCTACCGAGCCTGTATTAGCCAAGCATGTCAGAAGACATCATGCACCAAGTCAGATTATAGGAGATAAGGATGATCCAATTATGACAAGAAACAAACTGAGACATAACACATGTCTGATATCTGAATTTGAACCGAGAATAGTGAAAGAGGCATTTAACAGTGAAGATTGGATAAATGCTATGATAGAAGAAATCGATCAAATCAAGAAAAATGACTCATGGACACTGGTCCCAAGACCGAAGGACAAAAATGTAATCGGTACAAAGTGGATTTTCAGAAACAAGTTGAATGAAAAAGGAGAGGTCATTCGAAATAAAGCAAGACTAGTTTGCAAAGGTTATGCCCAAGAAGAATGAATTGATTATGGTGAGACTTTTGCACCTATAGCAAGACTTGAAGGAGTAAGAACATTGTTGGCATATGCCGCTTACAAGAATTTCAAGGTATATCAAATGGATGTCAAATCTGCATTTCTGAATGGAATATTAGAAGAAGAAGTTTTTATTGAACAACCTGAAGGATTTTCTTAAAACAATAATAAAGATCAGGTATGTAAATTGAACAAAGCTTTATATGGTCTGAAACAAGCACCTAGAGCATGGTATGAAAGATTGCACTCTTATTTAATCAAGATTGGTGTTATAAGAACAAGTGAAAACAACAATATGTACATGAAGAATGATGAAAATGGAATACTGATCTCAGCCATATTTGTTGATGATATTATATTTTATGGAAATGACTCTTTATGCAAAAACTTTCGAAATGAAATGAGCAAAGAATTTGAGATGTCATTAATTGGTGAGATAAAGTATTTTATAGGTTTACAGATACTGCAACTAAAAGATGAGATTTTCATTACTCAATCCAAGTACATAAAGGAAATCTTGAATAAATTTGGAATGCAGGATTCGAAACCAGTAAGTACTCCTATGACTACCAACTGTAAATTATCAAAGAATGATGAATCTGCATCTGTTGATGAGACACTTTACCGATCCATGATTGGAAAGCTACAATATGTTGTTCACAGTAGGCCAAACATAGCACATGCAGTAGGAATAGTTGCAAGATTCTCTGCAGATCCTAAGGAAACACAAATGACAAAAATCAAAAGAATTTTTAGATACTTGAAAGGCACTGAAGATTATGGCTTAGTATATCAGAAAAGAAATGATTTTGATTTAAAAGTTTATACTGATGTTGATTGGGTAGGCAACATTGATGATAGGAAAAGCACAAGTGGAGGAGCTTTCTTTTTAGGAGAAAGACTAGTGAGTTGGCTTAGCAAGAAACAAGGATGTGTTTCACAGTCAACAGCATAAGCTGAATATGTTGTTGTAGCATTGAATTGTATCAACATAGCATGGATCAAACAACTGTTGGAAGGTATAAATGAGAAAGTTACCGAGCCAGTAACTATATTCTGTGACAATACTAGTACCATTAACATTTCAAAGAATCTTGTTATGCACTCTAAGACAAAGCATGTCTCTATCAAATATCATTATCTTCGAGAAGAAGCTCAAGAGAAGAAAGTGGTGTTGGAGTATGTTAGCACAAAGGAACAAATAGAAGATATCTTCACCAAGCCACTACCAAGGGACACTTTTGAGTATCTCAGAAGTAAGTTAGGGGTCCTACCCCTATCTTCTACTCACTGACCGAGTTCGGTGAAAGCATCAATTCGATGACTCTACAGAATATCTTTTTAGGAGTTGATGCTAATTTACACACTTTAGGAGGTTTTCTAAAGGTGTACAAGAAATAATACAGGGAACAGGAATTGAAGACATAAATGCTCTTACCAAAGACTAAGTTGACACATAATAGCAGGAAATCACTTCATACAGGAAGAAATTATGTTTTAGTTCTTTACTTTTTAGCATTGCTGTCAAAGGGGGAGAAGACAGAAGAGAAGAGGAGAAGACTGAAGGGAAGAGGGAAAGACTAATATATGGGGGAGAATTCTGATGACAGAAGGAGAGCATTTCAGCATTTCAGAATCTCGCAGCAATCCGAATCAATTAGGTCAAAACAATTGGTTTTGCCATTAATGCCAAAGGGGGAGATTGTTGGCATTTGGCATTATAACAGATAGGGAGAGATTGTCGGCATTTCAATAAGGATATTGAGAAGGTTGTTGATGATTATGGATATAACTGATTAAGGATGTTTACTGTCTTAATATTATTATTTTGTCATTGATGTCAAGAAATTGATTTTTTAATTCATTATGATGTTGCCATATCTTGAGAAGTATGATTTGATGATTATAAAGATGTCGGTAAAAGACATAGAAAGAATATGATGAATAAGAGGAGACATAAGTTATTCAATGGGCAACTATTACCGAGTTAGGTAATGATGAGATCATGATGATTAGATTGTTTTGATATCCTACATATGCTATTGATTGAAAGGTTAATACTATACTATGTTACCGAGCAAGGAACCTAGTCGGTAAACCCTAAGGAACCTAGTTGGTAAACCTTAAGGTTATCGCTATCAGTTAATGAAGGCAGAATGTCTACCAAGTAAAGTTTAGTATTTACCGTGTTGCTACCGAGTAATATTAGAATACATTAAATGATTACATGCATTATTTAATGAAGGAAGCTGATGAGCTAGCTATGATTAAATGATTGGTATGTCGTGAATGAAGTTTCTTAAAAAATCTATAGCAAAGGAAAATCGACAGGAAGATCTACAGCTCAGATTGAACCGCAATACCCTAGTACAAGTTCCAAGAAATATATGCAAGTTCCAAGGCAGGGTAAAATGTTTTCAGATCGAAGGATACATTGAACCTGGACAAAGTTTGAAAATCTGATGGCTATGATTGATCATGGGAAATGTGATCAAGGAGATTAAGTGGTTGGCTAATTGTTTATAAATAGGGAACTGTTGATAAACAATGTATGGGGGAAAGTGTATGCACAGGGATGCTACATAGTGATTACCAAGCACATAAGCTTGAAGACTTGTTTTGAATAACAGAGTATAGAGCCCAGTAGATAGAAAAGATTAGTGCTATGTCTATATTGTATTGAGCAAATAAGAATCTGCTTTAGCATTTTAGATGTGAAGTTGCAGATAGATTTTTATTACTGTTATTTTGTAAAAGTGACAGAAAATCTCTTAACCGAGTGGACTTAACAGTCTTATTTGTAAAATCCTCTAGCAAGGTGACATTCTGATTCAGTGTTTGAAATCCTTTAACAAGGTCACTTCTAACAAGGTGAAGATCCTAAAAGATCTGAGGGAAATCCCTTAACCGGGTCACATCTAGCAATGTGTTTGTAATCTTTAAAAAGATTTGCTTTTAACCGAGCATACTCTAGAAGAGTATATTTCTTAGTGGGTCTGAAATCCCACAGTGGTTTTTCCCTATTTGGGTTTCCACGTTAAATCTGGTGTTATGAGTGTTATGATGTTTATATGCTTTTGAGTTTGCATGTTTAGCAGTTTTGGTTATATTACTGAAGTATATGTTACCGAGGTTGAATCTGATGTTTTTATGGAAGATTAAGTTTGTATGATTCACCCCGCCCTCTCATCTTATTAGCTTGGCATCTGTACTTATCTTTAAGTATCAGAATTATTAGAAAGACCAGACTACTTCTCTACAAATGTCTTAAAGACTCAAAATGAATCAAAGAGATCAGACTTGTACCTAAGAAAGTACACCCATGTACGTCTGGAGAAGTCATCAATGAATGTGAGCACATACTTGGACCCTGAAAAAGATGGAGTAAAAAATGACATAAAATCATTGTGTATCAAATCCAAGGATGCCTTAGCACATGTGGCTCTTTTTGTAGGAAAAGGATCACGGTGATGCTTTCCAAGTGCACAATCTCGACATACACCATCAATACAGGATATCTGAGGGAGCCCAATCACAAGTGCATGTGTGCTCATCTATTGTAAGTATCTATAATTGACATGGCCAAAACGCTCATGCCAAAGTCTACTCACTGAATCTGCATCTGCTACAAGAGAAACACCTGAATGATTTGGACTCTCAAAGCCATCAAACCGGTATAACCAAGAATCAGGATCAACACTGCCAGTAACCACAACCAAATCAGGATCATGGAGCTCTCTAATAACCACATCATGTGGTGAGAACTCAATTGTTTTACCAGAGCTAGAATGACAAATCTAATCAACAGAGATGAGGTTCATCGAAATGTTAGGAACCAAAAGAACATCCTGAAAACAACCACCTATCAATAAAACAAAACCGAAACCTGAAACTAAAAGTTGTGCTGAGTCACCAACTACAATCTGTAAAGTATTACTGTGAGCAAGTGAGGTAACAAGTTGTTGTGAGTGTGTCATGTGGTGAGAAGACCCTGAATCAATAATCCAAGTGGATGCAGAAGGAATAGCTCGTGCAGAAAGATCATGTCCTTTCCCTATAGAAGAGGAAGATGGAGGTTGAGGAGAACAAATATGATGCTGATGCATGGCTTCCTCCAAAGCCTCTAATCGTTTCCAACATCGAGAAACTGGATGACCTTCCTCGCCATAGAAACTGCAAAGTTCATCTTATTTCTTCTTAGTCTTGGAGGAAGACTGACCAGACTTAGAAGATTGCTCCTGTTTGGGATAGGACTTCGGTTTATAATCAGACTTAGGTGGTGGCTTGGAGGAACGCTCACTACCAGCCAAATCCTTCTTAGGCTTCGGTTTCTATTTCTTGTTCTCTTTAGATGTCTGAGCAACCAATGCTTTGTGCTTTGATCCTGTGTGAGTGTCCAACTGAGATAGGTGAGCCTGCTCATGAGTCAAGCGATCACATAACACATCAAAAGTAGGCATGGTGAAGCGTGTGCCCAAGGCATCCATAGTAGAATAAAATGTGAAAGCAAATATTTGATAGGGACCTCAAAGCTTAGAGAGAATCAGGTAGATACACTTTGTGTCTGTCTTATTTTTACAACTATGTAGGATAGATCTGGTGGTTTTAAAGTTGATCAGAAAGTCCTCAATATGAGGAAAGGACTCAAGGTAACAAGGAAGAGAGCTCTGCCTCAATTTGTAATGCTTTGAACTCATTGATAGTACCAAAGAGAGTATCAAATTTAGACCACATAGCTCGAGGAGTGAACAAACCATCAAGATGAAAGAGCAAGTTGTCTAAAACATGTAAGGAGATGACACCCATAGCCTCATCCATCTTATTCCTCTACTGAAGAATCTCAAAAGGACGTTGCGATTGAGACTGATCCGCATCCAAACAGGACCACAACCCTCGTAATCTGAGAAGCCTCGCCATACGAACATTCCAGAGGTGATATTTCTGGAATGTAAGAAGCTCAACTGAAGAATCTGCCATGTGTACCTGTACATGTACCTAGACCTGCTCTTGATTTTTTTTAATTAAGTGATCTTTCAGACTAGACAAAGGATGCAGAAGGGGTTTTTTTTTTTGAGTTTTAGGTGTTCTGATATTTTGAAGTAAATTACATAAAGTAGTAAAATAACACCCCCCACAAGATGTAAAACCAAAAAACCAGTACAATCTAAAAGCCATAAAAGAAGACAAGAGCTAAAAAATGCTTCAGACAATATCTTGTGTACCTGGTGATTTTTTTGGAAAAATTAACCCTAAAGATGAATAGGGCTATCGAAGACCTTTCCGTCGCCTATTCGTTTTCCAAAAATGGAGTCTGTTTTCCCAAGTTATGGCTTCTGAGGTGCAGAAAAGAGCTCTGACTTTGACGGCAAAAACTGGCTACTAAATGAAAAAAATCAACAAATACCACCTCCAAATCTGAATAGAGATAGAAAATAGCTTTCCGACGATATAAGATTTTTCAAAAATCGACTCTGTTTGCCCACGTTATGGCAAAAAAACCAATACCCTGTCAAAAAGCCCTTCAAGAAAAATAGGCCTCCCTACTGGTGGCAGGGAGGAGGGGTTTGGGTGGCGGTCAGGCGACGACCGAGCAGAGTAGGTGGTGGACGGAGGTGGCCAGTCGGAGTTCCGGGCAGTGGCGAGAGCAGATTTGCTGGCAGGCAGGTCCCAGGCAGAGCTCGTAGCGGGCGAGTCCCGAGCGGAGCTCCTGGCAGGCGGGTTCCGAGCTGGGCGACTTGCTCCGGAGTTGCTGGCGACTCCCACTTTGATGGCGGCTCCCTAGCTGGTGGTGGTTGTCGGTAGTAACCGTGAGAGCTGGCCCCAACAGTTAACAGACCACCGATGGTTAGTGGTGACAGTTCTGGCCTGGGCAAGCCGTTAAACTGCCCAAAACAAAAACAAAAAATTAAAAAAATTTCAATTTTTTTCTTGGAAAACCTGCCTTGGAAGGGCCAAAATAATAATAAAAAAATTCCCGGAGCCAAAGTTATCCAAATTGGACAAATTTTATATGAAAATGGGGGTTTTGGGGTGTTCTAAGCTCAACGGTGAGATCCGTTTGAGCTCAAAGTGTCCATAAACAAAGAGTTACCCCAAATCCAAAGTGAAAAACTCTGAAAAAAAAATTGAAACCCTTGCCTCCAAAGAAAATCTTCTGAAAAAAATCAGGAACAAGCAGCAGTAGATGTAAGCTCTGATACCATGAAGAAGTTGAGAAAATACAACTTCTGAGATCCCAAGAGCACCTGCAAGCAAAATACCTATCACAAGAGAAGATAGGAGACATAAACACAATAATGGCTCTGAAGAAAAAGATTTGCAGACACATAAAATTTGTCATCTTAAGCCCGGGTGGATCCACTTTATTTTTCATGTATTATCCATTATTAATATTTATCATTTATCATCATGTATTCATTATTAATATTATCATTAATATTATTCTTATTTTATCATCTATCCATCATTAATTCATTAGTATTATATATATCATCAATATCAATATTATCATTTATCCATTTAATAATAATAATATTCTTTCATCTACCATTCATTAATATTATTATCATTTATCATTTATTATTTAATTTAATATATCCATCTTCATAAACATGTGCATAAGCATCTACATGACTCATTTATGCTTCCTCCTCTACCCATTTGTATCCACCTTATGCATGTGGGATTAAAAATTTCAAGCCTTATTATTTATCCCACATTCACCCTACAACTTGGATCCACCCTGAGGATATCTTTAAAAACTCAGCTCCTCTCTCTCATTTGGACCATCTAGCCATCTAGCAATCTAGCACTTAGTTTATCTTTGGCATTCTCGTATTTCTATTATCTTGCATTTGGTTTTTTCCTAGTTTTCACACCATTTGCATTTCATCTTCAAAATCTTCATTCATCATGGCTCTTTGTGCAAGTGCTTTCGGAGGGCATTCAAATTCTTAAGCATGAAGTCTTGGTGATAGGAGTGCAATAGAGTTAAAATTCCTATAGATTTTGCATGTTTGGTTTGTTTTAGTGTTGCTTGTGTTTGTTCTTGCAAGTACTCTATTGAGGATGTTGGAATAAATTTGAATCTTAATTCAATGAGATCTCAGACATTTTCCTCGTCTACAAGATTATCATTCAAAGAGGGAATAGAATAGAAAACTACAATACAATCCTTATGAAAGGAGAATAAGAAACCCTAAAGGGATAAAGTGTATTTAATAATATTATTAAATGCCTAAGTTTAGCTTAAGCGTAGAGTATAATAGACTAATAATTAAATAAATAATTATTAGCTAATACAAGATAACTCTAACAGGAATTGATTGATCTGTTAAGAAAAAAAGTATTATTAATTGTTGGGAGGAATTGATGAGGAGTTAATTGATTTTGTGATCGGAGATGGTTGCTTAGTTAACTAATTTGATTGATTTGTGAAGAAAATTGATTGGGATGTTGAGTGGATTGATGAATTTTTTTAGAAGAGGTGATTGTGAGTGGAACTCAGTGGCAATTAAGAGGACTTAATTAACAATTTAAATAGTAAAAATCATTTAACCATGTGCATTAGGAGAAATAAATTAAAAAAAAAATTATTTATGTTTTAGAGGAATTTGATTTTTGAAAAGTGGGCAATTAAATAAGTTAAAGAATTTATTTAATTTTGTGAGACTTAATTAATTAATTAAAATAATTATTTAATTATGACAAGGGGATAAAGATATTTAATCAAATAATAAGAATCATTCAATTAAAGTGTGTGATTGAGGGAAATAATAAAATAATAAATATTATTTAATTATCTGTGTGAGAAGGAACTAATTAGATAATAAATTATTTAATTAAGATTAGAAGAAAAAATAGATAATTAATAATTAAAGAATATTTAATTATGAAATTGGGGAAAACTTTGATGTTTGAATTTGAAATAGAAGAATAAAATTTAATTTATTTAATTAATTTAGAGAAAAATTTAGTAAAATGTTGTGTAAAGAATTTTAAATGTCTATAAAACCACAAAAATAAATTAAGAATAAATAAAAATATATTTTTAATAAAATATTATAAAATATTAAAATTATAAAAAAATTATACAAATAGAACAAGAGTGCATATAAACAACTATATACAACAATAAATAAATAAATAAACATACGTATCAAATCTATACAAATCTTATATATATATATATATATATATATATATATATATATATATATATATATATATATATAATAAAAGCTATATAAATATGCATAGGCCAACCAATAAGAACAAAAAGAGAGGCATGAAAGTAATTTGTACGTATCTACTTACCTAAACAAAACATTATTATGAGAGTGAGTGAAACATTACACATGCTTCTCATCAATTTTTTTCAAATCTCACGTTTATTTTGTTCAAATTTCCTTTGCTCATGGCGTATGTAATGCTTCTCTCTTCTAATTAAAAATAAACAATAATAACAAAATACAATTCCTGACATTTTACTTATATGCATATAATAATGAGGAGTAATACAGCAGTGTTTGACCAAAAAAATATTTTTGGTATGTCCATTTATTATAATTTTTTATTTATAGGGCATGATTTTAATCATTAAGAGTTTTGATAGAGTTTTGATTTTGTTTATTTGTATTAAAATATAATTTATGCTATAAAATTTATAGACATTTTTAACTAATGCAAATCACTTCTTGTGTCATAGGTACCTAATTTTTTGGTAAACATTAGATTGCAAGTTCATCCAAGATATGCAAAAGATGTAAACAAATGGAATAAAGTACCAATTTATATTCGAAAAAATCATTGGGATATAGAACACTGGTCTGCAACTTGGACATAATTATTGGGTGTATAAACACTTGAATGGACATTAGATAGGATGCAATGGCAAATACTACTATCTTTAATAACATTGTCATAGAACATACTATCTAAAATTTGAATCTAACAAAAACCTCCAACTATCTTCTTTTATGCTTGTCTTAGAACTCTGTTAATAATCAACAGGTATGAATCTAACTGAGCTGGATCACACAATTTTCCTGAGACACCCATCTTTTAGTAAACAAGTTGCAAGTTTATCCAAGAGTTGCAGAGGATGAAGCACATGGAATAAGATAATAATGTAAGACATAAAATAAAATTATGGGCATGCAAAACACTATCATGTGATTTGGACATGACCATGGGTGTATATACACATGACTAAACACCAAAGTGTCTACACACCAAATAGGACATAATGGCACACACCATTATCTAAAAGTTGGATCTTACAAATTAGGACCTCCTACAATCATCTTCTATGTTGTCTACATCTTCCTCAATTGACGAATTAGACGCACCTTCAACCAATTATCCTTTTCCTTCAAGCGTTTCCATTTTTAATTCAAGTTGAGCCTCAACTCTATGCTTCTTTTTCTTGAACTAAATCTAAATATTTGTTAACTGAATTTTATTTATTACATTCAATTATATTTTAGATATACAAAAGTTTGCATTTAGTAAATAAATTTAGAACATGATAGTAAGGTTCTATTTGTATGTTACAATTGATGAATCATGAGTTGAAATTTGGGTTGAATTTTTTAATTTCTTTTGGATTTTTTAAGTTTGATTGGACTAATGTTTCAAGTGATATTTATTGAATGAAAAATATCTACTTAGAGTTTGATAAAAGGTGATTCCTTGTTTGATTTGGAATTTTTTTCTTTAGTCCCTTATTAGTCTTGAATGGATTCTGATGATTTATTTGGTTAGAATGCTTACTAATTCATAGAAAATTCCGCATAGTATTAGCTTAAAGAACACAAGAAAAAGGCTTCAGGGGTATATTCAGTAAAATCACATTTTAGACCATGTATAAATTTAAAATTTCAATGGTAACAGTGCACATTATTTGTGTAGAAGGTCTTAGGTTAAATCCTAACATGATAAGAATATATCATGTATATGAAGAGTATTCTATTTGATTGAAATATCAAGTTGGATATATTATGTGGAATGATTGCTTCTTAATGAGTATTTTATTAAACTATTCTACATAAGAGTAACTATTCTACATAAGAGTAGATTGGATATTAATGCATCCGAGTCACACACATCTCTCTTGTTGTGTTGTCTTTATTCTACTTATACATATTGTCATTAATTATTTAACATATCTTTTTATTAGATGTTTAAATCTAACCAGATGGTATCAAAACAATGCTTTAAGAATAATATAAATATTTCTCAGATAGATTAATATATTCTCACTAATTATTTTTTTAAATGTACTTATCGAGGGTCGTTCTCTTATAACAAGTGTTTAAGATGATCCTTGTTTCACTAGAATTTATTTTTTTATATTTTCTAATATATTGGTCACACTAAAGATTTTGAGGAATAGCAAGGTAGATATTGTTATACAAGTTTAATATTACAATATGATCTTTTAAAATATTAGAACAAAATTAGTGAAAGCATAGTTATTGTTGCCTTAAATGTTACAATACCACTCCCAAGGATATCTCATACTTGAGGACCCAAGATCTTGTTAGATTTCCTCAATTTTTTTCTTGTTTCTGTGCTTTAATCTATTCTCATAAGCCTACCACAGTGAATTCGCTACTTTTCCATGTTTTAACTATTGATAGCTCAAAGATAGTGAAGAGGTGGGTTTCATATATATTTATATTATTTGGGATTTAGTATGGTTCTTTATAGCAGTCAGATATTTTATATTGGAAATAATCTATAGATATAGGTCTTTTAAGTACTTGAATACAAGATCAACCAAGAAATACCACAATTATATTAAAAATAAAAATAAAGCAACCACAAATAGCTCACCAAGACCAACCAACATAAGTCCGTCTAGCCATCATGCTAATTTATTTATTAAAAAAAATATAGTACTAACACAAAATACATTGTCATGAATTATTTATCATCACATTTTTATCTAAATTATCAAATAAGGCCTTAATTTTCTTGTAGCTAAGACTCCAAAAAAATCTTTATTGGAATACTAGGCAAAAGAAAAGCATCCACACCAAGGTCACTATGAAAGCATAGCTAAAGAATATTCTACATCATATTGATATCTTTTTATCATAAGAACTCTCACCTAGAATCATAAGAACATCACCACCATTAATAACATGAACATGAACATGAGTAATAGCAACTCTAGTACCAACCCAAACATAGATTAAACCAACAAATTCATGAACAACAAATTGGACCTTTTATTTGGGTCTATTTTTAAGTCTACACTCTGCGGTACTGTATGGGTTGAGCTTTAGGATGACACCCTATGTCTGCGGTACTGTATGGGTTGAGCTTTAGGATGACACCCTATGTTTGATGGTGCCTTATTTTTTGCTATATTAGGTTTCATATGGATATTCTGCAATGTACATCTTATTTTATATATTCAACCTATATGCCTTTTATTTAAAAAAAGCAGTCGAATCTCAAACCAAGGAAGAAGGAACACCTCCACCAAGATCATTAATAGCCATATCAAGAATACCATCAAACAAGACACCCTCATTACTAGGTTGGACCAAGACTCCTACCCATTGTGACGCGCCCCCCCTCCCCCCCCCCCCCCCCCCTATTTATAGATTTGAGATTTGTAGGTCTCAACTTATCCCGACCATATATCTTGGGATGTGGATTGCGATTATATTTTTCTTTAGTTTTTTTTGGGTGCCTTTATGATTTGTGATATGTATGGACCACTCGGATGCTTGAGATGGAGATACCTTGATGTACCAGTCATTGATGTTGTTGAATTGAGATGTGTGTGTATTATTTTGTTGTGCATGGTCTTTTGTGGTGGAATGTTGTATTCTCTCTTGATGATAGCTTATGTGATGTATCTGAAATAGTGTGTACCTAATTTCGTATGCTTAAATTGAATGATGTTTGATATAGTGGCTAAATGTGAATTAAATGTGATTGTGACATTGCATGTTGAGATGATACGATATTGTAATTTTGATTTATGATTCTTGAGATATTAATGTTGATGCTAAAGTTAAATTATGTTGTGTTCTAAGTCAATTTAATGAAATAAAATAATTTGTGTTATTTGACCTTGTTCAAGGAAATTGTATGTGCTTTGACTACACACACAAACATGTGTCGTTGATGTGTGTTGAGTGGTTGCAGGTACAAGGTTTCAACCTAACCTAAATACATAGGTATGAGTGTACCATGGTGGTGGTTACGAGTAGATCTCACATTGGCAAAATATGTTTAATCTTAACCTATTGTACACAATTCAAGTACGATTTTATATGTTACTACAAGTGTTATGCCCTAGATACCATGTTGGCAACATTTTGTAAACCTTAATCCCCAATCAGATCAACCTGTGAAGATTGTTTGGATATTTGTGTTAATTTGTGTTTTCATAAAATTTAATGTTGATATTCAAGTTTTGCAGTTTTTAATGTTTTTTTTAATAAAAATGGGTAAAATTTTTATTAATTCAGAAACACATTACAAACTGAGGCGCAACCTGCCCCAAAAGAGCAGAGAGAAAGCAATAAAAACCACTACAAATCACACCTACTCAACCAAATCCTCCATAATCGTCTTCTCCAAGGATTGAGCATACTCCCGGGGATGTTGCTCTTAATTCCCAATATTCCAACCGTCCATTTTCTCTAATGCCCATTTAGCCAAACAATCTACTGCTCTATTCCACTCTCAAGGAACATAACAAAAAGACACTAATTCCAAAGCATCTCTCATACCGATAATTTGTCTACCCACAGCAGCAAGGTGCTACTCAACCCCATCCATCCTCTGACCATTCAACATATCAACAAGAACCTAAGAATCTAATTCACAAATAATATTGTTACATCCTAGCGCACACCCTCTTTCAAGAGCTGAAAGAACTGCAAGAGCCTCCATAAGATTATTAGTATGATGCCCCTTATAACAAGAGAAAAGGAAAATCACTTTTCTTGAACTCTCTCTGCCAAGACCCCCGATACTAGCATGTCTAGGGTTACCTCGAGAGGATCCATCTGTATTAATTTTCAAAAAACCCTCAAGCGGGGGGAACCACCTACCAATCCTCTGAGCCTTCTTCTTTGCACATCCTCTAGATGCCCGCCTCTTCCTCCCATAAAGGGAATCACTAACATCCTCCCTCGAGAGCCCCAAATTTTGAGTAATATACCCATCACTAGGATCAAATTCTCCACAAAGATTACATTTAGCCAATAAAGTTTCTCTAATAATGTTACCAACTCTCAACCATGCTTGATGGGCCATCATCTCTTTCTCTTGAAAAATCCTACAGTTCCGCTCTAACCACACTTGCCAAATAATAAAACTTGGTCCAATATCCCAAGCACCGTGAATAATAGGAGACTTAGTATGGGGTCAACCAACACAATTCCAAAACTCTAGCAAAGATTTATTGTGCACACAAGAATGCTTCCATAATGCCCACCAATAATGCCAAACTTCCTTGGTATACTGGCACTAGAAGAAAAGATGAGAGACACTCTCCTCTTTATTACAAAGTACACACATGGAAGGGCCTTGAAATCCTCTTTTGCGCAAATTATCCCAGGTTAAACATCTATTTTGGACAATGAGCCAAATGAAGAAACTACATTTGGGCTAAACCAGCCTATTCCATACCTACTTCTCCCAAGGAACATTCACCTTACCATAAATCCTCCTATCCAGTTCCATGTATTCCGAAGCCACAATATACCTTCCCTTTGGGTTGGGACCCCACATCAGGTCTGCACCTCTCATGGAATTACAGAGTCTTCCTTCTAAGATCCTAGCAAGCCAGTCTCTATCCTTAGCATTCCCTCCAGGAGGTCACTCCTATGGGGTTTTCCATCTGGCCACAGTTCCCTATCCCAAACTTGAAAACACTTTGAAATATTCAACTCTACTGCAACTAACATCAAGAAAGATATCACAAAGACTTTGAAGTTGAGGATATTGAGAGATGATAGGAGGAAATCCATCCCACGAATCATACCAAAACAAAGATGTAGCGCCCTTGTTGCAAATCCAGAAAATCCCTTTCTTAACCAACTGCACCCCCTTTTTAAAAGTATTCCAAATCCAAGATCCAGAACCCACCAACTCATATCGGGGAACATCTTTGCCATCCACTCCCCCAAGGTATTTGATGTTCAAAATTGTAGCCCATGCCTGATCTTGTCTGGTGCACCATCTCCAAAACAACTTAGCAGCCAAAGACTGCCCGGTTAACCTAGTTTGCCTCAAACCCAAACCACCATCCTACTTTGATCTACAAACAGACTCCCATTTGACCAAACTCCATTTTGAGGATAGAAAATTAGCAGTACACAATAATTGTCCATAAAGGGAATCAAGCTCCCTAATGAAAGTAGCAGGAGCAATCTGCACAAAGCATCTATAAATTGGGAGGTCTTGAACCACTGGCTTTAGGAGAATCACCCTCCCAGCTGTAGAGATCCACCTATGAGTCCAATAACTAACCTTCTAGCGAAGCTTGTCAAAAATATCTTGCCAAATCCCACTAGCCAAGGCAAGAGTAGAAATAGGCATTCCAAGATAAACCAAAGGAAGAGCTCCAATCCAGAAACACAAAATCCTAGATATCCTGGCTTGACTGAGTAAGGGAGTATTTAAAAAGAAGATAAAGGATTTATCTTCATTAATCCCTTGTCTAGAAGCAACCAAGTACATATCCAATACCTTTCTAAAATTGGTAGCCTCATTGATCCTGGCAGCTCCCATAAGAGTAGTATCATCCACAAATTGCAGATGAGAATAAGGAGGAAGACCATGCCCCCAATTCCACCCAAGAATAAATCCTTGACTTACACAAGATTTGAAAAACCTTCCTAAGCCTTCATCCATGAGAATAAACAAGGGGAAAGGGGATCTCCCTACCAAAAACCCCTAGATGCCCCAAATAATTATGTGGCCTCCCCATTGATAAGGACTGCAAAACAGGAAGAAGTAATGCATCTCATAACATCTAATCTAGCCCATACTAAAACCAAAGGTAGTAAGAATATTATGGAGGAAGGTCCATCTAACTTTGTCATACGCTTTGGCCATATCTAATTTAATAAACATTTCCTTCTCTTTAGATTCTGCCATAGAATGAATAGTATTTTTTGCAATAATGATCCCATCCAAATTTCTTCCTCCTAGCAGCAAATCCACCTTGTTCTTCAGATACCACCCTGGTGAGCTATGGCTTCAACCTTTCTGCAATCAATTTTGTGATTATCTTGTACACCACGTTACATAGAGCTATATGACAAAAAGATTCCAAAGAGTTAAACCCTACTCTTTTGGGAAGAAGAACTAAAAATGTGGCATCATTGCCCTAAGCATTGGATTGTTCCTATATGATTCCATAACGACCTCAAAAAGATCCTCCTTAATAATATCCCAAAACTCCTCATAAAATTCTATAGGGAAACCATCAGGGCCCGAGGCTTTTCCCTTTTTTATACCAAACACAACTTGTTCCACCTCAAGAAAAGAGATGGGCTAAAGCGAGTCCTCATTCATCACATTGGAAATGATGCAGGGGATGCAATCTAGGATACATTTTTCATCCACTTCAGTAGGGGGAGTATCTTCAATAAACATGGTCAAAAAAAATCTAATAGCCTCTTGGCAGATCTCCCTAGTAGAAGAGATATGAACTCCCCCAGAAGTAATGAGAGAAGTGATAGAGTTCTCACATCTTCTATCCTTCATAGTATTATGGAAGAAAGAAGTGCTCATGTCACCCTCCTACAACCACTCAACTCTCGACTTCTACTTCCAAAAAATAGCCTCTCGAAGCTCCCACTCCTCCAACCTCTTAAGTGCCATCGATTCTTCTCTATGTAATACCTCTGGCAATCCTTGATAACTTATCTCACAAGTGAGAGCATCAACTTGAGACTGAGCTTCCTTCTTTTCCAAAAAAACATTTCCAAAACACTGCTTATTCCACCTTTTAAGCTTATACTTGACAAATTGTAGTTGTTTCACAAAACAAACAATAGCAATTCCATGAGATGGCTTTCCTTCCCTCCACCATAATGCCATAAGATTATGAAGACATGGATCCCAGAGCCACATAAGCTGAAATTTGAAGGTTGGGCTTTTATAGGTCCTAAGCATAGAAGCAGAAAAATTTATTGACCAGTGATCAGAGCCTCTCCAATCAAGAATTTCAGAACTGGCTGCCCAATTTTCATTCATCCAATAGCAAGAGACTAAAAATCTATCCGAACACTCTGCCACAACATCCCTCCCATATCTTCTATTGTTTCAAGTAAAATTTTTATTATTAGGTTTGACATCAACCAACCTGAAGAGCTCAATGTTGTTTCTCAAAAGGCTTGTTGAAGGGTCTAATCTAGGATTAACTCCCCTTTTCTCTTTCAGACTTGAGATTGCATTAAAGTCTCCAGTGAGGATCCAAAGGAATAACGGGGCTAGAGATCAAACCAATCCAATATGTGACCAAAGAATAGAGTTACCAAGAACATGTATGGGTGCATAAACATTAGTAAGCAACAGTGTCTCACCAGACTCACAACTTTTTGCCACCAAAGAAATAGAAGACCTTCTTAAATCCACCAGATGGGAGTGAGCTTGAGAGGATCTGAAAGACATGCCAACCCACTAGAATTCCCCTGTGCCCAAATTCATTAATAGTGGCATCGAGATAAGACATTAGGAGCTCGGTTTAACATACCTTCCACATATATCTTAGTTTCTTGAATAAAAACCACATCAGGAGAATGAGAATTAACTAACTCCTGAATATCCTTTTGTCTAGGGATGCTATTCAACTCCCTTACATTCCATGAAATCACAATCATTTCTAAGATGGGGAGAAATGGGAGTCAATAGTCTTCACCGCACCAGACTCAACCAAGTTCTCACCAATTAGCTTTACCTTCTCTTGATCCTTTTTCCTACCAGCTTTTATAGGCTTTTCCTGGGCACCCTTTTTTAGGGCTTTTTGTTGAATTCCCAAACTTGAAGCTGAACCCCAACCCTTATTACTATCATACGGCTCCTTTACTAAAATGTCAGCTTGAGCTATAAGATTCAGGGCTTTTAATCCCTCACTAAGTTCAGGTGCCCCCCCAACCATAGAGGCCACCACTGGGGTATCTATATCCATATGTAAATCCATATAATAATTTAAGTCTCCCTCCTATGTAACAACTGGAATAGCACTATCATTTTCAACACCTATTGTATCTGCCTCCGTAAGGGCTTGACCAACAGGTACATTCACAATAGTTCCATCATATTGATCCAAGTCCTCTGACGCCTCAAACTGGTTAAACAATTCATCTGCCATCCTCACATGAAAGGATCTCTTCTGACCTCTACCCTTATTACGATTCTTCACTGGTATAAATCCTTCTTTATCCTCCACCATAAGAGTTTTTCCCTTATCTTGTTTAGAGGAAGGATGAGTTGGCCCACTAGAATAAGCCCCCATCAATTTAGCTTTAGGACATACCCTTTGCAAATGTCCATATGCATGGCAAATACAGCATCTAAACGACAAAGTTTTGTAATCAAGTAATTGGATCCATGAGCTTGAACCCAAGTGAATTTCTATGGAATCTGGTAAAGGTCTACTTAAATCAATTTCAGTACAAACACAGGCATAACCGACCTAAAATAACCAATCCATAACCTAGCAGAATAAGACCGGACCTAAAATAGGTCGCCATAAGCCAAATGAAATACCACCAATCAACTAGAACATGAACACAATAACCATCAGCATCCTGAGAACCTTCTAGAAGTTGCACCAACACCACTTATCGAATCCATCAAAAGATCTTCAACGAAGCTCTGCTGGTAGAACCCTTACCGGTAACCAAAAGGCTTACTAGAACATATCATAGCTTTTAGATCTCCAAATCCCAAACCAACTGAATGTGATATGAATCTGAATAACATGAATAATCGAACCAAACCAATTCCACCAATCGGAATATACCGGAGACAAATCTCCTGATCATCATCAAAATCCAACCACTCTATCGAAACCCGGTAGATAACCAAAGAAGCTAGTGTTGACATCAATGCAACACATAATCAATTCCTCCATATTCCCAACAAAAATAAGGTCCCCCTTCAGAAACCTTATTTCTATCAGACATGCAAGAGAAAAAAGCCAGGAAATAGCTATTTGCAGCCAATAGCACTTCCATCTCCCCTCCTGGACTCCATGTATGTTGTGCCCATGACTCCAAAAAGGGAAATTAAACCCGAAGCCCCATAAACTTGCAAATCAGGGCATGATTTGTTAGGTAATTAATATCTTCCCCCGCAGAATCAGACTAAATCACCAGAATTGGTCGGATCTCGCTTCTTGCAAGGCACCCATTAATCTTTGCATACTTCAAATTCTCATCAGGAATCGGATTAGCACCCTCCCCAGAATTATTCTTATGAAAAATGGGATTATCATGCATGTTAGGTGAACCTGCACCTCTGATTAAAGCATCTTTGAAAAGAAACCATGCCCCTCTCAAAGAGTCTCCATGCAAAGCCATGCAAGGTTGATAAAGAAAGAACTAGACGCAGACAACCCAAACACCTAGAGTCGCATCAGAGACAAACCCCAACGCAACTTTTCCCTCCAAAACACCACACACGCCACCCACAAACTCCTACAAAAGTGAAAGAAAAAAACCCCCACATCTCCTACGTGCAAATCTGCAACATGCAAAGGCATTGAACCCCTCACAAAACGCTACTAAAAAAACCCACCCAAAGCATGGAACCAACCCTTAAGGGCCCTGCAAACAAAGGTTGCCACCCCCGCAACACACCTCCCACTCGTAGCGAATAGATGCCCCCAAACGCCACCCACTAGAAAGCCAAGATTTATGCGGCTAGGGTCTCCCCCAACCTGCAATGCCTCACGACTTGCACATCGTCATCCCGTCGCTACTCATATACATTTACTCCATCATAACTCCCCCACAGTTTTTAATGTTATTTAATGTTTTGAGAATTTAATTATGACTTATTTATATTCATTTTGAACATATTGGGGTTAAATTTGAGTATTTTGGGAATTTAAAATATTATTTGATTCATTTTATTATTTTATTTGAAAAACTCAAATTGAGTTTTATAAAGGGAAAAGTGCTCATTTGACACTAAGCAAATTATTGATTTTTTGAGAGCTTGGAAAACCCTCTTTTACTTGGATTTTCAAATTGAGATTGTGAATCCATTTATAGGTGGATTTAGATGAGATTTGTTATAATGGGATAGAAATGGGTAGAGTATGTGTTACTGTGTGGATTTTCTCTCTCATTTGATGTTTTTGGAGAATTCATGATTTCAAATTTAGTACAAATTTAAGGTTGGAATCTTATTGTTCCCTCGTTTCTTCTTTTTTCATTTCTAATTTCTTGCAAATTATTTGTATGATTAAATTATGTGTTTCCCTTGTTTAAACCAATTCATTTGGATGAGAAGTTTAATTGTTATTTGTAAATTTTATGAAATTTCCAATTTGTACCCTTACCATGCCCATTTTTCTTAATGGATGAAATGTTGATTTTGTGATGGAATTGGGGTGTTGGGCACCTAAGAACAAAAAAGGATATTATGTTTTTTTAATTTTTTTAATTTTTGAGATTTGTATCTTCATGTGTTCTTGAAGCTATTTTAATGATCTGATTTCACTATTCACTTGTTTTTTTATGAAATTGGGAAATTGTTAAAAAGGTGGATTTCTTGTGAAATTTGAATGGATTATTTTGTGGAATGATGGACTATTTTATGAATTTTGATTTTGGATGAATTTGGGGTCCCATTTAATGTAATTGTCAAGTTCGATAAATTTGGCTCATATTGTGAAAGTTGTGAAAACAAGAACTTGAGATATTTGATTTAGTTTTGATTTTGATCTCATGTTTGTTGGAATGTGATGATCCTAGGGTAGGTTTTAAAGTCAATGATGGGAGTTACATCCAACGAGGGCTAGGGGACAAAGGGGCCACTAAGATAACCCATTGGAACATTATGTAATAAGTGAAAGCTAATGAAATAAATTTAATAATGAACCAAGATAATATTTACTCCTCTCATGCCTTGAGTACTAGTAAATACTAAGGATGACTTGGAAAGACCTAACCATATATGGGATGTGGATCCGATAAGATCAAGTCTCCTCTTTTGCTCAAGAGGACTACTTGATTCGTATGGAACAATTCGTTGTTCCTACATAAGTTGGTATAAGCATCATGACTTGCCCATCTTGAAGATGTTGGTTATTTCTAGAATAAATTTAAGGTAGTAGAACAACTTCCCATGCTAATCTTGAGAGAAAGGTAATGCAAAGAAATTTAAATCTTTATAATAGTTTCAAAAACTTAGCAAAAATAAATATAAATAGCATGCATACCGCTGTTGCCAGTTTTTCTCATTGATGACTTATTGCTATCATTGATGTCAACCCTCAACATATTATTGTCATTCATGAATAGATGTTGCATTGTTGATATGCTAATGTTGTTGGCTTTTATTGTTGTCGATACTAATGATGGATTTGCATGCTAATGTTTTTATTGATGTCGATTGGGTCTATTGTTGATGAAATATATGTCCCTGATAGTTGATGATGAGCTCTTTGTTCGAAATGATCCTATGACTGTTGGTTGTTGTGATTAGTGGATAATAAAAACTAATATGTCAAATACTGATATGATGGGTTAAAATGAATGTGTATATGGTTGATGTTCTTGTTATAGATTGTGCACATGATTTTTGCAGATTATGTTGAGTAGATGTGTCATATTTGATGTCCACCCTTTTGGTGTTGATATCCAGCATGCTATGATGTCATGATTGACAGTATTGATGCTAATGATAAAGAGTTCAGTCAAATGATAGTAATATAGCTAATGTAGTCCTAAATTGGACTTCCTGATAATGATGATCAAATATGTTGGTCTTGGTCAAATGTCTACACTCAGTATGATGAAATAGTTGTATATAATGGTACATAGAGATGTTTATACCTAAGGAGTTTTGGTATGATCTTGATGGCGTGGAACGTTAATGATGATAATAATGGATTAAGAACATTGATAATAACGATATTTATACGAGGCTTGCCCTTGTATGTTTATGTTTATGGTAGTGTTGGTACTGATGCTCTTGACTAGTTGCCAAGATAGTATAATGATGATCATATCATATTAAGATGAGGACTAGGAGCATGGTGATGATATCATATTCAAATGTGATTATGAAGTATTAAGATGAGGATTAGAAGCATGGTAATAAAGTGGATATGATTACGATGATCTTGTGTATGCTAAAGGATGATAGTTTATGATGTCTTTGGGAGATATTGGTCCTTGGAAGATTGATGGTGTAAACAGTTAAAGAATTCATATCACTCATATCTTTTCAGGTCTTTAGTGTTGCAGCTAATGTGGTTGGTAATTGTAGTTTGTTAGCAATTTAGTTGTCTGTCAAGATTGGTCCAAAAAATGCTTTGTATTTTTCTGCATTGATGTTTCTATTGCTATGGCTTGGTGAAAATGGTTGTAATGTTTATGTTTGTTAGAGCATATTTAGCTATTAGTTTCTTTTTTACAAGTAGTTATGTTTTTTTTCTTAAGTTAACTTAGGAATGCTTTTTTCAGTTATGCACCTAGTTTATCTTTTAAGCACCTTATTTACTAGAGTTGAGCTTTATTTAGCTCCTCATGCTCACACTTTAGTTCTCCTAAATTTAGCTATGTGCTTTCTTTATAAGAACATCATTATACAATTGTAACTCATCTTGTAATTTTGTATTCTCTTCTTTTGAGTAATATAGCATTCATTTGTGCAACTCTCTCTTGTGGAAGGTGTTCTTGTTTGTCATTTGATCTTGTAGCTGCTTGTATTGGAAAATTCCACATAGTATCAATGTGCGGATTTGGCAAGCCCCTTCTCAAGTTTTGAGGATTTCTTTACTTAGAAGTGTTACAAGGTCCCAGACTCACTTTTATGTGGATCTAGTGGTGGGAAAAGTTTATATTAGTTTTGAGGAAAAACGGGCATCACCATCGCATCCATAGCATCAAAAAACCCTAAGATCAATTGTTGTTTCGTCAAAATCTGAGCAATTGAAATTTGGGGTAAAATTCTTTAAGGACGCATTTTACGAAGCAAGTTTTGGAGGTAGCATCTAGACAGTGGCCCAAAATAAAGGTCACCATTGCACTCAAAGCCAAAATCCTATAAACCATCTACCAAATCATCAAAATCAAAGATAGGCACAATTTTTGATAAAAAAAAAATTAGTGACACTTTTTTCTATGCAAGTATGGATCTATACCTGCACCTGCATTAGCGTCAACATCAATAAAAGAAAATCTTGCAAGTGCTTGTATTGCAAAATTAAATGGTGTTGTGTCACAGATCAAGTTTCAGGTGTTGAAGTTGACAAGAGTTGATAATGATGTGATGTTAATGACTAAGGTTTATGGCCTTCTAGAATGAAGTGTCGTGTACTTGTTTGTGTTGCAACAACATGTTTTGATGTGACAATAAGAAATAAGTATTTGGGAATATTGTTGGATGTTCAAGGAACATCCTTATGTGCTTCGCATGATGTTGGATGATCTGTTTAGTGTCGCATTGAGTTTGATGTTAGTTGTTCAAGGCAATTGCTCTAGTTTGATCAACAAAATTTGTTATCTTGCTTGTGGTGTATACTTTAATGTCTTTGTCAACATTGGAGATTGTGATAAGTTGTATTTGGCTCCTACTTTGGTTTCTAGGGATCCGTGCAAAATTAATTCACTTGGAATATATGTTTTTGGGCCTAAAGGTTATGTGTTATATGGTTTATCTACATGTTACCTTGTTTCTATCTTTGGAGGATCTCAAAGATTAATCCACTTTACTCTAGAGGATGTGGTATTTATTTATGTCATTTATGGAGAGGCTAAGTCACCTCATGCATGTAGGATTTATGAACAACTACTTCATCCAAAGAGGTTAGCAATGAACCACATCTCCCTAAGAACCGTTTTCTTTTTGGTTTTCTTCTTCTAAGTAGTGACATAAAGAAGAGAAAATTAATATGATGTCTAGAACTTAGACTGTTGTGTTTGATGACAAGTGGCAAGAGATTAAATCTTTACACACTAATATTAACGATTCAATATCAGTCTAAGGATTAGAGGACAACCTCACATGTAAGAAAATTTATGGATCCAATTAAATGGAGGAAGGTTTAGTCCAAGTGAAAATATTGAGATGTGGGAATGATTTAAATAATGTCATGACAAAGATTATATGGCTTGATATGAGAAATGTGGTGCAGGAGCACCTAGTTTTGAGTGCATTTTCTAGATTTTGTTGTGTTAGTCTTTAGGTTGGTTTAGGTTTGTGAATAATGGACTAATAATAGGTCTACATGTGTCTTTGATATTAATTTGGAGGATGTATGTTAATTAGATCATGTATTTACTCATTTTTGGCTTATGAGCCCTTGTAAGCCTAAAATGGCATAAACTTGCATTTTGGTGTCAAACATCTTGAAAATCTTCATTTGGAATTGAGACATGTCATGTTAGTGATTGTAAGTAATTCTAGGTGGTTTAGGATGAGTGGCAATGCTTACAATGCAAAAATGCACTTTTTGGCAAAAGTTGTCAATGTTGCTCGACAACATTTTACAACTTATGAGCAACTTTTTAAAAGTTTGAGCACATCAATGGTTAGGAAACTGATGGAGAGTTGGTTAGAATATATATGGAATATAAATGCTCTGAGAATGAATGTACACAGGTTGGTGAATGCCTTGAGCAAATTGGAATACATTGTGAAGACCTTTTTCTAGATTTACCTTGCATTTTCTCAAATTTTGAGCAGCAGTCTGTACTTCATGGATTGATTTTGTTATTGTTCTTTGATATTTGCTTTCTACATGTCCTTGTAATGCTCAGAAGGCATTTGAGTTAGTCTTTGTTGGAGGTTTTAATTGAGTATTTAATTTCATATTGCTCTCGGCCTGAGCAAGGGTTTTAGAGCCCAAACGTGGTTCCAGCTTGAAGTCCTTTGAGTTTTGCTCAATAACCCTTGGGACTCAAGCCATGGAACCTTTGTATAGTGTATATAAGATTTTTTTGGTTTGGAAGGCATTAAAAGGCCATTTGATATCATTTCCTAGGCGATCTTAGTCATAGCCCGATTAACAAATGACTGAAAATTTGCAAGTGCTTGCAGGGTTGGTCAGTTTTGAAGATGCCAAGTGTTTGGCTTGAGTGAGTAGGGTGTGGTAGAGCCTATGTGGAAGTTTGGAGGTGTGCCAGACCAGGGAAGACATGACACCCTTTGAAGAAGATAACTAAGCCCCAAAACCCTTCAAAATTACCATTTTCGGGTTTTGTACCTGTACGGACAGACCTGGTTTCGTCACGATGAATCTCAAAGTTCATCCAAAAGGGTACTCAGATCATAAAAGAGCTTGCCTAGTTCTTGGAGACAATTTTGAGTAATTCCACAAAAACCGGTTAGGTAAGGCTAATTGGGGCTCTAGGGCTACTAGGCCTATAAAATAGGAGAAAGAGGGAGCGATGGAGAAATGAATGAAACCCAATTGAAAAACCAGTTGATTAGCTTGGAAATACCTTAAAAACACCTACTACAACCCTTGCAAGCATATGTTAGAAGATTGATAGATTGAGGCTGGATTTACCCTTGTGAATCTCAACCGAGCCTGATCAGTCATTGAGCACAATTTGATTGGGAGCACTCCTAGAGAGTTTGAATGTTTTGATTTGTTGAAAGACCAGTGTAGAGTGAAGGGAGCCCACTAAGACATCACTTAACTTCCTATTGAGAAAGGATTGACTCTCTTTGAGTATCCCTTTCTATCATAGTGGTATAAGAGCAACCAAGATTTGGGAAGAAGCTAGTACATGTCAGACACTGAGTCAGTAGGAGAAAATAGTCTAAGGATGGTGACCAATGCAGAGCTAGCCAAGAAAGTAGAAGATCAAGAGGAAGAGAATAGACTCCTCGGGGAAAGATTACAACAGTTGGAGAGAAAACTAGACGTAATTGAAGATAAGACTGAGAAAGTGACAATCAAGGTCAATAAAGGGAAGGGTAAAGAACTAGTAGAAGAGGATAGCACACCTGAACCAGATCCTATTCTACCTGAAGAACCTTTCCTTAGAGCCATCAAAGCCTTAGGAGGAAAATCCTTGGAAGGAGTACCAATTTTTTGTGGAAAAATGGAACCCGAAGTAGTCATGGAATGGATTGAAGGATTGGAGAATCACTTTGAATGTGATGGGATCAGTGAGGCACAAAAGGTGAAGGTAGCCAAATCTAGATTGAGAGGAGCAACCTTGACTTGGTGGAAATTCATCCAAGAAGAGAGGCAAAAGGAGGGTAAGAAACCAATAGCCACTTGGAAAGGAATGCTAGCCAAGGTAAAAGAAGCATAAATCCCTGAAGATTATGAGATCCAATTGCACAAAAGGAGACAAAACTTGAGACAAAAAGACTTAGATGTGACTAGCTACACTGAGGAATTTCAGAAGTTGTGTTTGAGATCCAAGGTGGTGGAATATGAAAGCATCAAGATAGCCAGATACTTGAATGGCTTGATATGGAATATTCAAGAAGAATTGAGTTTTTTATGTCCTAGTACCATTCATAAGTGCTATCAATTGCCACTCAAGGTGGAAGAAAAGAGCAAAAAGAAACAAGAGCAAAGCAACAGAGGAAGAGGTAGGGAAAGAGATGGCAGAGGTTAGAGAGGTAGCTTTGGTGGAAGAAGTGTAGACCAAAGATCCCAAGGGGAATCCAAGTTGGTTGAGCAAAGTGGGGATTCTAATAGAAAGAGCAGCTATAGAGGAAGGGGATCTAGTAACTCTAGTAGAGGAAGGTCTAGTGGATCAAGAAGAAGGTCCTATTTCACCACAATGAAGTGTTACAATTGCCATAAACTTGGACAGCCGGCCTATAGATGTCCTGAGAAGTCTTCTTCATCCCAAGGAGGTGAGAGGAGAGTAAATTATGCTAAAGAGGATGCAACAAACATGAAGGCATTAGAAGTGAGTTTAGATTCAGAGGTTGGAGAGAACCTAATGATAAGAAGAGTCTTGATTAAAGAACCAGTTAAGGAGGAACCTAGCCAAAGGAGATCCTTGTTTAGGATAAAATGCAAGATTGTGGGAAAGGTATGTAGAGTGGTGGTGGATTCAGGTTCCACAGATAACATAGTGTCAGAGGAAGCAGTGAGTAAGCTCAACCTACAAAGAATACCACACGGTGATCCTTATAGGGTTACATGGCTCAACAAGGGGCAGAATGTTCTTGTGAATGAACAAACTTGGATGGAGTTCACTATAGGAGGCTACAAAGACATAATCTTGTGTGATATATTTCCAATGGATGCTTGCTACCTACTCCTAGGTAGGCCATGGCAGTTTGACAAAAAAGCAATACACCATGGAGAGAAGAATGCTTATACTTTTCAAAAGGGTGGAATCACCTATAAAATCAGTCCATAGGAAACCAAGAAGAGGGTAGATCAAAGGGTTCTAATGTGTTGCTACTTGATGAGAAGGAGTTCATTAACACACTCAAGGAAGGAGAAGGAGTGGGGTTTGCAATTGTTGTAAAACCAAAAGAAGATTGCAAGGAGAAGAAAGTATACATTCCTAAAGAAGTGCAGCAGGTCCTAAATCAATTTAAGGACATTATCAGTGATGGAACACCAACAACATTTCCTCCTCAATGTGCCATAAGTCACCAAATTGATTTCATACCCGGAGCTTCATTGCCCAATACGACAGCTTACAAAATGACACCGGATCAAGACAAGGAGGTAGCTAAACAAATACAAGAAGTCTTAGATAATGGACTACTAAGAAAGAGCATCAGCCCATGTGCAGTAACCACCATTTTGGCCCCAAAGAAGGGAGATACTTGGAGACTTTGCACTGATTCTAGAGCCATAAATCGGATTACCATCAGGTACAGATTTCCCATTCCAAGAATTGAAGATTTGATGGATTGTTTAGGAGATGCTGAATACTTCACCAAGATAGACCTCAAGAGTGGGTACCACCAAATCAAAATCAAGGAGGGTGATGAATGGAAGATAGCCTTCAAGACCATAGAAGGACTTTATGAATGACTTGTTATGCCATTTGGACTCACAAATGCTCCTAGCACATTCATGAGACTCGTGAATGTAGTAATCAAGGACTATATTGGTAAATTTGTTGTTGTTTACTTAGATGACATCTTGATTTTTAGCAAATTTAAAGATGAACACCTTAAGCATATAGAGATTGTATTGAGGACACTATGTGATGAGCAACTAACCATCAATTTGGAGAAATGTGAGTTTATGAAACAGGAATTGATATATCTTGGGTTTGTAATCTCAAGAGGTGATTTGAAGATGGATACCTCTAAGGTGGAAGCCACAATCTTTTGGCCTACACCTAAGACAGCAAGTGAAGTAAGAAGTTTTCATGGCTTGGCAGAATTCTATAGAAAGTTCATCAAAGGATTTAGTGAGATATGTCCACCCATGCTTGATACAATCAAGGGAGGTATGAAAACCAAGTTTCAATGGACAAAGGAAGCACAAAGAGAATTTGATCTCTTGAAGACAAAGGTGGCTACTCAACTATTACTCATTCTTCCAAGCTTTGACAAACTCTTCACCATTGAATGTGATGCAAGCAACATAGCGGTTGGAGCAGTTTTAAGCCAAGACAATAGACCGGTTGCATTTTTCAGTGAGAAGCTCAATGATGCAAAGAAAAGGTATTCCTCTTATGATTTGGAGTTGTATGCACTTGTTTAATCTCTTAGGAAATGGAGGCATTATTTGATGCCTAAGGAATTTGTGGTTTATACTAATAATGAAGCTCTTAACTTTCTCAATTCTCAAGAAAAGGTGAATCATAGGCATATTAAATGGGTAGAGTATTTGCAGTCATATGCCTTTACCATTAAGCACAAGAAAGCACAATGTAATAAAGTAGTTGATGCATTAAGTAGAAGGTTGCTAACAGTGCAAGAAGTGCAGCTCAAAAGTATTGGAGTGGATAGTTTCAAGGATTTGTATCAAGATGATGAAGACTTTGTTGCTGCCTACAAGGTTTGTCAAGAGTTTGGAAAGCATTTTCATAGTGAATATGCAGATTACACCTTACAAGATGTACTTTTGTTTAAGGTAGGATGGCTTTGTGTACCTAAAGGGTCTATGAGAGAAAATTTGATGCAAGAAAAGCACAATGGATGCCTAAGTGGACATTTTGGCTTGAACAAGACTTTGGAACTTGTCCAAAGATTCTACTATTGGCCTAAGATGCAATGAGATATTAGGAAATATGTGGAACAATGTGTGGTTTTCCAAAGACCTAAGGGTACCTCTTCCAATGCTGGACTTTATCAGCCTTTACCTATCCCAAACCGGCCATGGGAGAGTGTAAGTATGGATTTTGTTGTTGGTTTGCCTAAAACCAAATCAAGTTTTGATAGCATCTATGTTGTGGTAGATGGGTTTAGCAAGATGGTCCATTTTATTCCATGTAAGGTCACTCATGATGCTAATCACATTTCTCACTTGTTTTTCAAGGAGGTTATTAGAATTCATGGTTTACCTATCAGCATTGTATCAAATAGAGATGCAAAGTTTATTGGTCATTTTTGGAAGACTTTATGGTAGAGATTGGGTACTAACTTGTCTTTCAGGTCAGCCTATCATCCCCAAATGGATGGCCAAACAGAGGTGGTCAATAGAACACTTGGAAACCTTCTTAGATGCCTGAAAAAGGAGTATGGACAAGCTTGGGATCAGATCATCCATCAAGATGAGTTTGCCTACAATGACAATGTGAACAGGTCAAACGGTAAAAGCCCTTTTGAGATTGTGTATGGAATTCATCCTAGAGGTGTTTTGGAGCTTAGAGATGTTGGAAAGATGGGACAATAGAGTGGACATGTTTTGGACATGGCTCAATCCATGCAAGAGGCTCATGAGTAGGCTAGGACAACCCTACTAGACACCTCTCAAAGAATCAAGGAAAAAGTAGATGAGAAAAGAAAGGATATACAATTTGCAGTTGGGGACATGGTCATGGTTCACATGAACAAAGCAAGGCTTCAGAAAGGTGTCCCTAGTAAACTTCAGATGAGGAGGATTGGTCCTTGCAAAATCTTGGCCAAGTATGGCAACAACGCTTACAAACTAGACCTACCCAAGGATATGGCTTTATCTCCCATCTTCAATGTTGCAGATTTGGTGTAGTATAAGGGCACACTTCCAGAGGAAGGTAGTATAGTCTCAGAGGTCTCTCAAGCACTTTCAGACTTGCCCTTACCACCTACACCCATGCCACAAGCTGAGAAGGTGTTAGACTCTAGAGTTCTCAAGAAAACAAGGCATATCGTCTATATGGAGCACTTGATCAAATGGCAGCACCTTCCAGCATCTGAGGCTACTTGGGTACCTAAGGTAGACTTCCCTAAGCTTGGAGTTCCCCTTTCTTTGTTGCCTAAACGAATCACTTGACTTCTTTCTCATTGTGGGAGTATGGTGCAGGAGCACCTAGTTTTGAGTGCATTTTCTAGATTTTGGTGTGTTAGTCTTTAGGTTGGTTTAGCTTTGTGAATAATGGACTACTCATAGGTCTACATGTGTGTTTGATATGCATTTGGAATATGTATGTTATTTAGATCATGTATTTACTCAATTTTGGCTTATGAGCCCTTGTAAGCCTAAAATGGCATAAACTTTCATTTTGGTGTCAAACGTCTTGAAAAGCCTCATTTGGAATTGAGACATGTCATTTTAGTGGTTGTAAGTCATTCTAGGTGGTTTAGGATGAGTGGCAATGTCATTCTAGGTGGTTTAGGATGAGTGACAATGCTTAAAATGCAAAAATGCACTTTTTGGCAAAAGTTGTCAATGTTGCTCGACAACAGTTTACAACTTTTTGAAAATTTGAGCACATCGGTGGTTAGGCAACTGATGGAGAGTTGGTTAGAATCTATATGGCATATAAATTCTCTAAGAATGAATGTAAACAGGTTGGTAAATGCCTTGAGCAAATTGGAATACATTGTAAAGACCTTTTTCTAGATTTACCTTGCATTTTCTCAAATTTTGAGCAGCAGTCTGTACTTCATGGATTGATTTCATTACTGTTCTTTGATATTTTCTTTTTACATGTCCTTGTAGTGCTCAGAAGGCACTTGAGTTAGTCTTTGTTGCAGGTTTGAATTGAGTATTTAATTTCATATTGCTCTCGGCCTGAGCAAGGGTTTTAGAGCCCAAACATGGTTCCAGCTTGAAGTCCTTTGAGTTTTTCTCAATAACCCTTGGGACTCGAGCCATGGAACCTTTGTATAGTGTATATAGATTTGTTTTGGTTTGGAAGGCATTAAAAGGCCATTTGACATCATTTCCTAGGCGATCTCAGTCATAGCCCAGTTAGGAAATAATTGAAAATTTGCAAGTGTTTGCACGGTTGGTTAGTTTTGAAGATGCCAAGTGTTTGGCTTGAGTAAGTAGGGTGTGGTAGAGCCTATGTGGAAGGTTGGAGGTGTGGTAGACCAGGGAAGACATGAAACCATTTGAAGAAGACAACTAAGCCCCAAAACCCTTCAAAATTATCATTTTCGGGTTCCGTACCTGTATGGACAGACCTGGTTTCCTAACCTAATGAATCTCAAAGTTCATCCAAAAGGGTACTCAGATCATAAAAGGGTTTGTCTGGTTCTTTGAGACAATTTTGAGTAATTCCACAAAAACTGGTTAGGTAGGGCTAATTGGGGCTCTAGGGCTACTAGACCTAGAAAATAGGTGAAAGAGGGAGTGATGGAGAAATGAATGAAACCCAAATGCAAAGCTAGTTGATTGCCTTGGAAATACCTTAAAAACACCTGCTACAACCCCTGCAAGCATATGTTAGAAGATTGATAGATTGAGGTTGGATTTACCCTTGTGAATCTCAACCAAGCATGACCAGTCATTGAGCACAATTTGATGGGGAGCACTCCTAGAGAGTTTGAATGTTTTGATTTGTTGAAAGACCAATGTAGAGTGAATGGAGCCCACTAAGACGTCACTTAACTTCCTATTGAGAAAGGATTGACTCTCTTTGAGTATCCCCTCCCATCAAAATGCATAAGGAATATTGTGTTGCATTCATCAAAGGTGTCTGAGACATACTTACAAAGAATCTAGTGGGATAATTGGTTCTTGTAATCAAACAAAGTGTGCATTTAATTTACCATTGGAACCCCAGAGTATAAAGTTTATACTAATTCAAGTAGATAGACTATGCTAACTAGTTTATAGAATGCATAGCAAGTTGTATTTATATAATTGGCTATTAGCTAATCCTTCCATAACATGTTGATAATCATGATGCACATATACAATGTGTTTCCCATGTCGCTAGGGTTGTGCCAAATGTTAGATCCATATGGAACTAACTAGCTAGAACCATCATGCTGAGTGAGTATGTCTAGGTGTTGGATGCATATGGAATCAAACTAATCATATGTATACAAATGCATGTATGCCCACATGTAGGTCATAGACAATATGAAGATGCTCTGATAGATTTAGCAAGGTTATTGTTGAAGATAATTTTTTGACCCTTAAAGTTATATGGTATGATTAAAGAGTGTGTGTGATTGTCTTGTTCTACGCTACATGAAACTTATTGTAATTAATGCTTGCACATATACATATAAAACCACTTTTCTAGAAGCCTTCATGTTGATACGAAATGCATGCACAAAAAAATATTGATAAACATTATAGTAGTCTTCTCTAATACACATTCCCACGTACTTCTTACAAAACCTATGTCAAGACTCCATGACATTAAAAATAAAATCAAATTCTTGAAACATGAACAACCGACCAAAAAGTCTCCATAACCCTCCTTCAACTTCTTCCTAGAGAATATCAAAGAAAAAGTCATGAAAGAACACTTTCTTATACCAAGGAATGGGGAGGTCTTTTCTTATACATCTGATTGTTTGAAAGAATAAACTAATACATAACAACTAAATAAACTCTAATCTTTAGCGTTAGGTTGAAATGGAATATGATAAAATGAGAAAATATAAAGGCCCCCATGTTACTTGAATCACGTGGAGGGTTGGCTTTATTCCCGAGGTCTTCTCCATGTGATTTCAGGGTTGCAAAATTGTTAGAATCAATTTTTAACCAAAATGTCGCAGATTTTATCCCAACATTCCTCTACATTAACTTGACTCCGCTTAATTTACAGAATCATTAAAAAAAATCGTCCTCTCTTACTCAAAGGTCTTTAGCGAAAATGTTTAAATTGGTAATGGTTTAAGGATATGTTTAAATTATAGACAATTGTGGTCAACGTGTCAGTATAGGGTATCTTATATTATAATGTATTATCATAATATATAGGGTGTCTTATATTATAATATGTTATCATAATATGTCGGGAGTTTATGGTGAATGTTTGTTTTTTACAAGATTATGATAGAAACATGAGAGTAGATGCATGTGCATATTGTTTATGTAGGTCTTTTGAGGTTTCCAAGTTTGAAAAATGTTGCAAAAATGGGATCATAGAAACTATCTTATTTAGTGGAAAAATGTTTTTTTAGTACAAGAATGCACTTTCAATTGAAAATATAGGTAGTCTTCTTAAAACAACATTTGTTAAAAATTTACTACTAAGAAGATACTTTAATAAGAGAAAATTGTAAATGAATGGTGAGTGAATGGATCATAACAAGGGTAGGATAGACAATGAAGCAAGAGAACGGGACATAAAAAGGGTAGGATGGACAATGAAGCAAGATGGGCAACAAGACAAATTTTGGCAAACAACAAATGTGAATCAAAGGAGGGTGAATTCATTAGAAGTTTGTTGGAGGTGAGACACATGAAACCTCTTCAATCCCAAATTGTGTGGCAAAGACAATCATGATGCTTTTTTGGGGCTTAATCCTAGCTGGGGCAAAAAAAAGTGTCCTCTACCATTGGGGTCACCTCTTCCTGAGAAAATAACTTCTTGAGTCTTATTCCTATTTAGTCGAAGGTCATTGCTTTGAATTCAAAATTATCCATGGAGGAGTTGTTGCTAGTTGATGGGGTGTGTAAGGAGTGCAAACATTATTTAAACCTTTCTATGTTATATGACTTTTATGCAAACAAAAAATTATCTCTCAATTTGTCCTTCAACCATTTTGATTGAGTGCGAATAGTATTTTATTTTTAAATGCGCTAAGAACAAACAAATAATTTTGACTCAAGGCTACTTAGAGTAAGGTTCCTCTCTTTTTTTTAGACTCCAAAACACTTAAACATGATTGAACATCATACCCATAAATAATCTTTTTTCCTAATTTTTTTTTGTTAAAAGTGGTAAAGAAATAACCTAATTTTTTTAATTGTTGATGGTTGCAGAAAAATGATTTTAGTTGACCTTGAAAGTAGATTTTATGTGTGTCACTATATGTGAAAAAAATATTGTTACGAGGTCTTTGTTCTTTGGTTGGAGTCTTCTTGGAGTATTATTTTATAACCTCCACTATGTTTGTTGGAGAATGGTTTTTTCTGGTCACTTTTCAAACCCTCGAGGATTGATATTTCATGTGAAACAAGGGTCCTTGGTTTAAAGAATCTTTGATGCTTTTGTGAGTCCTTAGACTCGTGTTTGAAAGTAG
The DNA here is from genome assembly GCF_030272615.1 of Cryptomeria japonica. Classification (NCBI taxonomy): domain Eukaryota; kingdom Viridiplantae; phylum Streptophyta; class Pinopsida; order Cupressales; family Cupressaceae; genus Cryptomeria; species Cryptomeria japonica. The sequence continues at coordinate 303,191,622 of NC_081409.1, forward strand.
TTTTAGAATTGACTATAAAAGTTCCAATGTGACTACAATAGTAAAACCTTCCATTTATAATAAGAGATCCTAGATTAATTTAATTTATGATTGATAAGTTGTGTGATTTTATCAAAATTGGCATGGATTCGCTTCATCCACTTAATATATTTGTAAGGGTGTGTATCACGGTGGATGTATCCAAGTCAATTTTCCACTCCATCAAAATATTGTCATCTTGGAGAGTTTGGACTCAATGTTTTAATTACAAAGGTTGTCTTCCCGATGTTATTGCTATAAAATTGTTCCTTTAAATCTTCTTTGGGTTTTTTTTTAATTTGTTTGTAAAACTAAATTCAAAAATCCTATACCCGAAATGTTAAATTTACATGAGAAACAACCTGCAATTTTTTAGGAGCTTCTTCTTCTCCATCAACAAATTTAATGAAAGTATGCAAATAAATGTGATTTCTCTAAAATTTGAAATTATCGATTATATGAAAGACTCATTATCGATTATTGATTATTGTACACAATTTCTAATATCAACTGTTTTTTAATTATTGCTCATAATTTTTTGTGAGTTACATGTGAAAAAGTCCTTAATGTGTTGATTGGACTACTGTTAGATTGGACTTGCATGGGAGTCCTCAAATTTCTTTGGTCAACACTAATATATATATATATATATATATATATATATGAAACTCTCCCAAATTTCAATGCAATTAATATATATATATATGAAACTCTCCCAAATTTATATATATATATATATATATATATATATATATATATATATATATATATATATATATATAACTCTCCCAATGCAATTAAAAAAAATAGGCATGTAGGTAAAGTGAGAATACGTTTCATTTGGGCATTAAGCATGTCTACAAGGATGAAAAGACATGATAAAGTAAAGTTGTCGTATATCTTTTCACACGGAGGGACTCTCACCTGCCACGTAAACATGGTAGTTAGAACAAAAGGGTGTAACAGTTGATTAGGACACCAGTGAGGCATGTGAGTTTTTTGCACGTGTTAGGTGGGTTAGGCGAAAAGGAATATAATAAAGTAAAAATGTTGATTGCTTTAGGGAATTAGAATTCTTTTAAGACAAATCCAACTATAGTCTTCTTGCATTGATAGGATAAGGATAAAAGATAATTATTATATCAATGTTTAACCTTTAGGAAAGGTCAAAAGATATTAGATAAGATAGTAAAGGATTTCTTTAAAAAATAGGGGAAAATTTGTGTGTAGGTTTTTTTTTTAATAATTTTTTTATTAATTTTAATTAGTTGTTTTAATGTAACAATTGTGTGTTGATGTATTTTGATAGTAAATATTGATTTTTAAATTGATTAAATTAAAGTTTAAATATTTCAAAGATTTAGATTTAAATTTTAAATTTTTTATTTTGTATCTTAGATCAAATTTATGTGTAATTTTCATCTTCAAATTTTTAAAATCAAATTTAAACATAGGTTTGATCTAACTTAAACTTAACTAATCATTCTTAAATATTCAAATTTGTAAGCTAGGATGTTGTATAAAAGTACAATTCCTATAATTTATTTTAAGGACATTATGATCTATCATTGCGCAATCATTACAAGAGTATTAAGAAGATTACAACATCAACATTTGCATTGAAATGGAACATATTAGGCATCCATATTACGATTGGCATATCTTCCGATTTAGTTAAAATTGTTCAATAGGTGGACCAATGATTTGACTAAGAAGAAAAGAGGGGAGCAAGTCACCTTCCATGCCTAGCACAATAAGCTTCAATTGTCTCTCTAGGCACCAAGAAGTCTAGATAATGGAGGTGGATTTTTTTTTTTGAATATTTCATATAATAAAACCAAAGTTGCATGAAAAGATCGAATGCACACAAAATGTTCAAGATTATAGTTGTGAGGATCAAGTTTGTAGTTGCATGATTAATTCAAAGTGATGAATAGTGAATTTTATAATATATCAAGACTAACTTAATGTAAGTATAATTTATTTCTAGATATAGAGATGAATCTCATAGCATCATCTACAACAAAATATTCTTGATGAAGTTCAAGAGGTAAGTACCCTAATCATTTTGCCAATTTGGTGCTTATTTATGAACATGTTTGTGTAGTGTTTCTAACTCAACTCATAATATCTAAGTTCATGCATTTAATATTACTTATTTACAATTAGTTAGCCTAAATATATTTTATTTTCATTCATATAAATTAGTGAACCATTTGATCTTACACCCCTTGGGATTTTTTCTTAAGGTTTGGATGGTTAGGGTTTGGATCCATTCTCTTATGGTTTGCACTATTATATCCTTTACCATAAATGTCTTCCCCTCTTTCCTAGCCATGATCACTTCTTATGCCATTTTTCTATATGATTATGATACATACACCATGGCCTATGATAGTGGCATAGTTATTATTTTACCCTATGCTCATTTGATAAATCTAGGGGGGTGTTATATGGGGGTCTACTCATGATGTTGTTGAGCCTAGTTATATTATTCTTTCTACATGTCATGATAATCCTACACCCTATGTTCATGTTTTCTTGATGTTCCACCTAATGTGAAGCCTAGGTATGGTGATGTATGTGTTTCATCTTTCTTTATATATGATGATGATGTGCCTTTTGATTATAGCTATACAATATATTCTTTGGTTTTATGGAGCTTCCTCCTAATTTAGATTTTAAAGATCATTTACCTTTGCATATTATGGTGAAATATGATGATTCAGATTTTAAAATTTCTTAGTTAGTGGATCTTTCTCTAATATATGTAGCAAGGATTGGTTGCAATGCTACAAGCAGATATGTCAATGTTAGAAAAATTAGATGTTACTATCAAAGAATTTGATATTTGATAGTTTTGATTGACAATCTTCAAGTGTTATTATGGTTCCTATTAATTTGGGACTAGTTGCTATTAATTCATCATCATATGTGATATCTAGGATAATAGTTTGTAATATGTTGTTGGGATGTCCATGGAATCATGCAATGAATGCATTCCCATTAACTCTACATCATAAAATAAAATCTAAATATCCATGAATAAGATTTATAACATACTAATAGATGAGCATCCATCTAGTCATTATTAGACAATTGAGGAATATAAAGTTGTCATTAAATAAAATAGATCAGCAAAAGAGTTACCAAAAAAGAGGAAAATTATAAAAAAGAGAAACAAGATTTTAAAGAATAATTAGAAGAGGATCATAAAGAGGATGATCCTTTATAGAATTAGTATGGTAAATTTGGAGATGATTATGGTGCATTAGATTTCATGACTCATTATCCAAGAGATTATAATATTAATATTTAAGTATTATTCTTCTTTATATGAATCCATCTATATATGGTCTAATACCAACATATAAAAACTAGATAATGAATATTTTAAATCAATTTGTGTATGTGGAAATGTATGGAGACTAGCTATTGTACAAAAAATTGTTTTACTTCATCTTTATCACTTGAAAATCTATAAGGCCCTAGATATAAAATAATACAAAAAACTTGGTGAACCAGGGGAAAATCACAAGAGAGGTTAATGGTTATATTCAATCAAAATAAGCATAAAACATATAATTGAATGCAATAGAAACCATTATACCTTCATGTGAAGCTCTCTTGTCCTTCGATTGAGCTATTGGTGAAGCCAAGGATGCGCCTCTCCTTACCTTGTTTGGATTGGCTCCTTGATTGGGATGTGGATTGCTCTCCACACACAACAAGATTGGTTGGATTTGGATTGGATTTGAATGATGATGGATATGGATTAGATGAGAGAAGATTTGGGCATTATGATGGTGTGATGGATGATTTTGGATTTCAAATTAACAACATAAGATTAAATGAGAAGTGGATGAAGGGATGAAATGGCCAGCATAAGAATGTATGAAAAGTGGATGATTTGTGAGGAGAGGAGACTCCAATTTATAGATTGGAGGAGGCCAAAATGAAGGGCCAACATTGATTTTGGGATGAAGGGTTGAGATCAATTTGAGAGGGAGCACATGGATTAAGAGCACAAGGTGTGGGATTCAAGAGATATGCCATAAAGGCATTTCTTGTCTCCACACCTCTCAAGGTTCATGGGGAAGATCTCCCAAGTACATTGGGAAGAGAAAAAGGAATATAAAATTCCTTGGGGTGAAGGATGATGAATTAAAAATTCCAAAATAAGAGGATGTGTGGGAAGACTAAATGGATGAAGGAATTAAAAATCCCTTGGGAAGAGGATGAAAGGGGAGATTCAAAGAATTTGAATTTCTTTGAAATGATCAAGGTGATTAGGGATGTGCAAATGATTATGGGGATTGATTAGGCGAGTTAATGATGGATTAGAATGCAAGTGGAAAAGTTAGGAGGATGTGACATGAGGAGAGAGAATGAGTGGATGAATTTAAAATTGAGGAATAATGATAATCATGCTTCTAGAAGAATTAATTAGGCTAAGTGAGGATTAGAAGAAGTGATTTTGTAGGAAACACATGACTTAAGTTAATTCATTGTCATTAATTAACTAAGACGGGATTTAGAAGAATTAATGATTGAGATGACTTTAGAAGAATGGGGGGTAATTAATTTTGATAAAATAATTATTGGACTACAGTGATAAAATTAATTAAATTTGATTTAATTAATTTTAATAAGAAAGGGACTCACACAATTAAATTAATTAATTTTAGGTGTCTACACTTGGATATAGATATAAAGGATTGGGACTTCATGAAAATGGTATTCTTGAACCAAATAATTTAAAGGAAAAGAAAATGAATGAGGTTATTGGACACACACACCTCTCCTACAAGTATTAGGCATTTACTTGTTCTACGGTGTGTGAAATGTATCATTGATGATGCCACATGTTTATTTTCCTCTAAGATTTCTTTAAATAATGAATGTGAAAATGAATTACTTGTTTTACCCTTTTTTTTCATTGAACTATATATAATAAATGAATATTCAATTTTTATGCACTTTTTAACAAAAGTACTCTTTAATCAATTGTACATGATACATGATGTTATTCTCCATAATGAATTACTTATTGACTAAGATACTTGATTATTCACATATTTCAACCAAAGTTTTCATCAGAGCATTTATTATATTGATCATTCATATGAGAAAATATATATTATTTCAGGTTTTATTTTTGGATTTTACATCAAGAGATTTGATTGACATTATATTTTATGGATATTTTACGATGTCACTTATTATTGGACATTTTTTAACGTGCTTGATTTGTAAGTTAAGATGGTTATTTCATACACTTGTCACCAATAATAGATCAATTTAGAGAACAAAATTGATTGATTTTAGTAAAATAATGAATTCAACAATAATTTAAGGTAAATATAGAACAAGATCACCACTTAGATAAACAACAATATGCCTTGGGGAACTCAATAGTTTGGAGGATAAAAATATGGCAAGTGTGAACACAATCTCACTTACAACTACTCCAAATAGAAATTAGAATGGTATAAGCGTTTTGAGATTGATATATACAAGAATGAACCAACTCTATATTTAACTTCTATGACTCCTATAACCCATACAGATCACAGCTTCTTGAGCCACCCTTTGTAAATAGGTAAGAGGGAAAGATTAAAACCACTTGCTAAAATAACATTTTAAGGCTTTATGTTAAGAGGGAAGATACAAATGATAATAGTCTAAAGACAATAATGTGTATGAATGTCCCCAATGACACTACTCGATCGAATAAATGGCAAAAAAAAGGCAAAACAAATGGCAATCAAAGATACAGATAGCACATGAATTTGCACCCAACGACGCTACTCAACCATGCAAGAGTAAATTGCTAGTCAAAAATACAAGTTGCAATAGTCCAAAGAACTGATCAATTGAGAATGGAAGGTCGCCTCCACAAAACTGGAATGCAATCTAAGTTTTTATATGGTAAAAGCTATGTCTCACCAAAATATATACACTGCATCTGGCCAGTACATAGGAAGAAATACTATATGTGTAGCTCACTCCAAAGAGAAACCAAGGAAGCATTAACACCAATAGTAGAAACCCCCCATAATGCTGGCAAGGGAGAGACATGGTAGGTCCACTAAAACTATGTGTCACCATTAAATGCATGAAGGAGAACAAACATTTGAATGTGCACTAGAAAGTAACCACAACTAAAAAAGGGCATGCAACCAATGCACACACGTATGAGACCATAATCACTAGGATTTGATGTTGCCATGGAGGGACACTCACCACATAAAGGTGTGATGGAAAAACTAAAGTCATTACACACAACCCCCAGACACTTTATAATGTATTGCATGCACAAAAAAAGGCATAACATGATGTACAAAATCTCCAAAAACCATACACAAGATTGTCACTTTATCTCAGTACATCTACAAATAGAGAAGTCTACACAAAGGATGCTCAAAATGTATAAATAGGGGAAAGTACTAGAAATACATGTAGAACAACTCGAGTGAAGCTATTCAACACAAATAGAAAGTTTCCATGAGCCAAAATAGCCAAGTAATTATCCATAATGTGAAAGCACAAAAAACTTAATACAATATGCCTAGGGAAAAATCTAGAAAAAGTGCATGGATAGTTGTAAAGAGCCCTCAGAGACCTTTCCAACACTGCAAGAATCATGAAAAATAAAGGAAATGACAAAAATATACTAGTTTAGAAGGGAAAATCTCATATGACTTCAAAAGGCTATAAAAAATACCATCAAAAAAATCTCAAAAAAAAAAAATACTAGCACTATCAGATCGAAGGACCGCACATCTTCAACAAAGGAGATTTGGTACACTTGTAGCCAAGGGAACCTATATCTGACCAAGCAAGAACACGCAAATCTAGTCTTAGCCACTAGTAATAACTTCTATAAAGAATGAGAGGGACTTTGAAATAGTAGATGATGGAAGCAATTCTTTATTACACACATTTTCCACTTTTTTTATGCATGCCTTCAAATTTGGGTTCTTCATCACAACTATATTAAGAGCCACACTAGGAATTTACTTTTGAGTTTTTATTTTATTCTTTCATTATGAAATAATCCTCTTCATATTCCTTAGGAATGATTTAACATCTATAATTCAAGAGTACAATTTGTTTAAAACAATTATGATCAATTTGTCTATATATCATGGATTTGTAGTAAAAGTGTACAACAATGTTTTTTTAGCTTTTTATATATTTCTTTCTAAACAACAATAAAAAAATAAGTTTTCTATCTTGTAGTATCGAGTTGAATGTGAATAAAGGATTGATTGATAATTCTACAAATAAGAAGAGTGCAACTACCCAAGCAAGGGCCCACTTGAGGTAACACTAAAACTCTATATTAGTATTACCAATAAGTTATTTCAACATTTTAAACTGTTAGATCATTATTTAACTATTGAGTAGTTCATAACTATCACCTATAGTAATTATTGGTCAATGTTAACTATAACCCTATAGCAATAGTAACAGACCATAGCAATACCTGTTGGTGAATGTTGTTGGATTTCTAAAGTGTTTTAGTTTGAATTATTTTATAGTTAAGCAAGTTTAATTCTATACTTGGCTACTTAGGAAACCCCCAAGATATTTAGGCCATATATATAGTTCCAACATCATTGAAGAAGATACAACCCTAAGTATTTGACAATTTAGGTGTATCCCTCATAGCTAATAGTTACTTGAAAAGGAATATTTTAATCTATTGATCTAGTTTCATGACTTAATTGCACCATATTTATGATTTAATGGGGAGAAATATAGGTAATAGATGTCTTTCGTGACTACATTGACATTGGGACCTCTTTGTTGTTGTTTCAACTATTTTTGTCATTGCCATTGTAATTATAACCACCATAATTGTCATCGTTATTTTTATAACTATTCATTTTCTTGTTTGATGGGGCATTAGAGAGACATTCATGGTGACATAATTTTAGACTAATTTTAAAATCTTAAGGGAAAATATTTTAACATTATTGATATTTAATTTATTTTCCACTAAGGAGTGATCAATCTTTCATTTTAATTATTTATACTCTTCTACCACTATTCATAGTTGCTTGGATGATCCTCAAGAAACTCTTCAAAGTTTCCTCATGTGACTTATAGGAAAGTTTCTAGACTTCCTCACACATATCTCTATTTAATGCATGTAAGAAAAGGCCATAGAGTTTATGATGGTTCATATGGGAAGTGCTAGAGGAAGAACATAAGCTATATCTCCACCATTTTAAAATATGGGTGAGAAATTTGATATTGTCTTTATTAACATGTTGTAATTCCTTGATTTTGGTCTTGACTAGTTTATTCACATCAAAAGTAACCATAAATTATGCATTGAGAAAGAGAAAGAATGGATTGGACCCTCTCGCTAGTAATTCCAACTAAAGGCATTCCTTCAAGAGTCTTAGGGAAGAATCTAGTAATAACTACGTCCCTTAAAAGAAGCTCCTTAAAAACTATTGCATAGGCCTTTATGTGTGCATTTAGGACCCCTTCTCATTTAAACTTGAAAAATGGATTGGATAAGATGACTCCCCTTATCTTATGATCCAAGGGCTCCTTTGCATATAGTATATGTGTCCTATTAAGGGGTCATGGGTTGGAGGAGGTGGCACTCCATACATTGATACCCTTGGGCTTATGGGGTATGGTAGGTTGGATTTGTTTGTATAAATACTAAAGTTGTTGAGTAATAAGGAATGTACCGTAGGTGGTCCACTAGGAATATATTTGGTGGAGGTGTCATATGTTGGTCGATAAGAAGGCGAGAATATCACATTGTTATTACACAATTTGAGATTATAGTAAGTAGGTGTTTGGATTACTCCATGGTTGGCCTTCTTTGAGATGTTGAGTTGAATAGTGTTTGTGCAAGGTTTTGTAGGTTTTGGTCTTGCATTATTTATAAAAGTTGGTTGATGAGATGGTTGAGTTGCACCAGTCTCAAAGTCCTCATTCTCTCAACCAAGGTGATGATAAGAGCATAAGGGATGATCTAGCCTTGGTCTTGGTTAGGCTGGTTAATATTGTCCATGCAACCACTTTTAAGGAGGGTCCTTACCTCGTCTTCAAGTCTCACTTTGATACGAGACTCATTAGGAGGTCTAGTTTGATAAATATTGACAAGGTGTGTGTTTTTAATGATTTTCACTTGATCCAAATTATTTTATAATTGGTCAACCTATTGCTTAATATATCGCATCCTCTTCCTCTAAGGTGTTGGAATAATTTCTCCCTTATTTGAAGAGGGTTGGTGATGAATTTGGTGTGGGGGGATGGGGAGACACCAAGAATACATGATAACCTTGTGGAGATGAGCTGACATGACTTTATGTATGTGCAAACCTCTTGAGATCTTCCTTACCATATAGGGTTTTCAAACATCTACATATTGGTAATGTCTTATGGTTCTACATATGAACCATTTAACTTTTATTTCTAAAATTTCTAGTTACGACATATTTAAACTCTTTAACTTTGATTACCTAGTTATGACCTACTTTTTAAGTCTCTCAAATCAAGTGATACATTCAAAAGTATTGAGAACAATATAATAAATCTATAGAAAAAGAATGTAAAAGAAAATATGTGAAAGGAACAAATTATTATATATCCATGTTTAAACTAATAGCGTTTTAATTTGTTTAAACTTATTCTGTATCAAAAGCTTTAAAGATTACTTTTAGTTTACTATGAGCATAATAGAAGTTAACTAAGAATAAAATCTTATTGAATGGGAGACCCCAACAATATAAGAGACAGACTCATACTCTGCCACAAGAAAAAATATGCTGAGTCAAGCATGTTCATGTCAGAGCATCCTAAGGGGTAAGCTTTGCATATAATATAATATAAAAAATGTATTATTGTACAATTTTTGTTTTTATTAAATTAAAAGTTGAGGATCTCCATGCAGTTTCGATGGGTGTTTTGCAAGGAAGGCAGGGATTTTGTCTCACAACAAACAAATATTGTTGGGCAGAGTGAACCAGTGATTTGAATCAGTTATTCTACTTTCTCATCAATCTTTTCTTCCTTATGTTCTGTGTTTCTGTACCTTCAAGAAACTACACACAAACAAACATACTGTAGATCCCAACAAAGATTTGAATCAATGTCTGCGCCTTAAAAAGTTTGTGCTAGAGAATCTGAGATTCATCCTCTCTTTTTTACTAGGTAATAATGAAAACCAGGTAAAATGAGTGGACGGTGGTGCCCCAAGATCAGAACACTTGATGGGCATCGTCAATAGCAATTCACGAGTAAACAGTTTTACCTCCGCGTGTGTCTGCAACTGCAACTGCAACTGCATTCATTGTGAGGCCTCCAATGGCTGCTCTGTCAGTGTAGCAGTCTGCATGGCTGAACACTGACATACCAAACAATAATATCAGATTTGATAGCTACTAAAACTCTTTTTGTGGGATCGCCCATTCAAATCTGAAAGATTTGGATATCTTTAATGTACTTTATTTATAATTGAATTGAAATTTATATAGGGAATAGCATGAATAGCTGACATAGTTTCATTAACTGTCATGTTATTGTCATAGTGACCCCTCAATAGTCGTCATAGTGAAAACATCATTAATAAATTTGTATTGTACTAATAGCCGATCATTTTTTGTAATTTTATGTTTGTAATTGGCCTATTTGTGCACCACTATTGGAACATTTGTGCAAAACTATTGGGACATTTGTCCACAAGTACTGGCGATTTTAAGTGGACGGTTACTAGAACATCTTTAATTAGGTATCGAGCGACACTTTGAAATGTGTACTTTTTCACCTTTGTGCGCATAATTGATTCCAAAGTGTGCATCGTTACTACCTAGAAGCCAAATCAATAGCTTTAAGCAGTTAAGTTGCATACGAAAACAACCAAAAAAAAAAATTCAAAATCCGATGTACCATTTAGGATATGTGGGTACGCGAAGTTAGCTATGACAGCTACTGGTGCTCTTCTCCTAAACATTAATTATATTCATATGAATAATAGATAAGATGTAACTGGAGAAGGGTTCAATTACACTTCATGGTCTAATAACAAGAGTTCAATTACAGTTCATGGTTCAATAACTGTTCATTTTTTGCTCATTTAATTAGATCTAATTACTCTCTATGTTTCAATACACTTTCATTCCTTGTTCACAAAACTTTCCAATTTTTATCTTTAAGAAAAGCCAAATGCATGATAACTAAAAGCCCACTAAAATATTTGGCATCCATAGCACATAGTTATTGGGACATTTGTGCATATGCATCGATCAACATTATTATTAGAAGAATATATGTTGCATTAATTGTGCAAATTTTTGAGATGATCGTTTTGTACAATTATTAGGGCATCCATAAATTGGTATTAGCATCACCTCTAAATGACAACTTTTTGATCTTTATGCACATAACAAATAATCATTCTTCATAACTACGAACAAGATCAAATAATAATTTTCAGCTCTTAAGTTACATATGAAGAAACACAAAAATATCATCCATCATCAACATCCAATGTACCCTTTAGCAGTTTAAAATGTCCGAAATTAAGATAGTCAGCTACTAGTACCCTTCCCCTAGTGATTATTTCAAAAGGAAGTCGAAGAAAATAACCTTTGATTTTACACCTGTAACTATCCAGCCACCTTAAAAGCAATTTTAATTTTAAAGAGGAATCTTCAGAAAAAAGTCTAAATATCCCTTTCGTATAGTTTGCTTTTTACCTGGTTTTACTGGTTGCTTCGTCAGTTACGCCGTCAAAAGCGTGGCGAGTACTGGAAAATTCAGGCTACTAAAGTAAGCTTACTTTTTCTGCATTCGACTAGACAAAGGATTGATAACAGTAAATCCTCAGAAAGATATAATGCGATGAATGCAAGTAAAACAAATCTTTTGCACATGTTTTGCGCGCACAGGTGCTGTACAATTTTAAATCTACTAATTAATATAATAATTAGGGCATCATGCAACTGTGCTTTTGCCTGTGAAAAAGCGAATCAGATTTCGTGTCGACTGGTCTGTTTGCTGGCATTTTGCTGTTCGTAGCACTGAACACGGCGTAAATTTAATGGCCGTATGAATGTATTTAGGGTTTTTTCTAAGGCAATTCAATTTGGTTCACACACAGGCGAAAATTTAGGAAGATCGAAAGGCGGAACTTTGAAGATCTGAAAACAAGAAAACATGTTGCGCGTTTTGTTTTAACGCGTCGGTACGATTTCATGTTTTTTCTGAAGTGAACTGATAATAAAAAGTCCAAATGAAAATGACTGATTGGGTTTTGGTATTCGTGAAAACTTATTCGGCAGAATCTTATTTTCGGTCTGCGAGAGCTTAAACGGTGTTAAATTTGGCTTACAATAAACAAACAAGCTAATTAAAATAATCTATTGGATGGTTGAAAAAAAGATATTAATTAGAGGAATTGTGCAATTTTATTGGTATTCATAGTGTACAATTATTAGGGCATTTATGTATAAGTATTGGATCACTTGTGCAAATTTTGTGGTGGTCAAAGTGATTGGTTAACAAACCAATAGAGAATATGTATGGGATGTCACCAATCATTTTTTAGCCCACATTAAGTGTAACCACTAGACGTTGAAACAATAGCTATAAGTTCTTAAGTTGCATACAAGAAAAACAAAAAAAATGTCAAATTTTGATGTACTATTTAAGAACTTAGAGTGTGCAAGTTAGTTGTAACGATTATTGATACCCTTCCCTTATAATATTTTTAAATGAATTAAACTATTAATTTGAAATCCTTAAATGATAATTTATCTCAAAAACACTGCACAACCTTTCTTTAGTAGCATATTGATATGATATTCTAGTGACATCAATTTGAAAGTTTCTCTCGGAAGTCTAGAGTACAATTAGTGTTAGATACTTAGAAAAAGTATTACATATCATTGATTTTTAAAAACTGTGTGTGTCATTTCAACTCATTGATGGAGGCTATGGTCTTATGTTCAAATATTCTATGTGATAAACACAAAACAAGAAACAAATCTGTTAAGACATTGTCAATTATAATAACATAAAAAATAGCATAAAGTATAATATTTTAAATTACTTTAAAACAAGTTTAAGTGGGTTGTTATTTATCATGTGAAACAATAATCCTATCGTTACCTTCTATCATATGTGATAAATGATAAACCTTTCTTCAATCTAATTGAGGTACTCACATTTCTCCTCTACAATTCTACTTCTCCCATTTTGTTCAAGAATTCTTAGTAAGAAATTAGTTCCAAAACTCTTTCAATCATATATTTTATTAATTTATTGTGTGTTGTTATCTTTTTAATTTTTTAAAATGTTTAATTTTCTATTCATTAAATTTTATATCAAAATCTATGCATATCATAGAAAATTATCAATTTATTTGATCTATTAAAAATCCATTTCATTTAAAATGTAAAATTCTTTTGTTGAAATAATTCTCTTATCTTCATGTATTAGGTAAGTCATGAACATCTCTCCACATGTTTCCGTCATTATTCAATCAAATCACTATACTATATACTTCCTTTGCCCAAACATAGTATTTTAAAAAATATTATTCTAATGTAAAATTACTGTACTTTTCAACTTTTAACTAGTTTTTGCATCAAGTACACAAAAACATAACTTTGAAATTTTTTCAAACAATTAATGTTAATTGATTGGAGATGATAAAAAAAAAATTGAGGTCAAAGAAATCCAAAACTCTACAGTTGTACCCCTCGAGTTTCAAGGGTATGGTCATATGGGGTTCTTGCTTGAAATGTGAACTATTTTCGAGCAACTCTTGTCATTTCTGTTATCATTTAATAAATAAAGAAGGATTTTGTTGAATTGTTTCAGTAACATTGTTGCTTTTAAAATTGTCACTTGTAATAGTAATTCTGGCAATATACTTTGCCTCACATTGTTGAAAGGTACAATGGCAATAATTGGAGATGTGGGGTATCGATCCTCGTACCTCTTGCATTTTAAGTGTGTGCTCCATCATTTGAGTTACATCCCTGCAATGATTACGTCAATAGTAAGATATAGTTAACTAATATGTTAGAGGGTACAAATCGAAGAAAGAATGATAATAATCTATAGTATAGCATAGTAAACATAAATCAATAGTTAAGATCCTCCTCATAAGTCTCCTAGGATCCTTCATTGTAAGTTGTAGTTTTTTAACAATATAAGCAAACAATAGGTTTGGTGTAATCTTGTACTAAATCCTAGCACTAACTCTAATCCTAATTAAGCCCTGCTACTAAACTTAACCCTATTTTAGAATGGAAATTTTAATTTTAACCAACCATTAACCCTAACATCAAGTTGACCTTAACCCTAACCTTAACTATACTTAGAAGATGGTACATATTATTCAATTTTAATATATATTAAATTTTATTTGTATATTAGATTAAGGATCGTAATTTAGTCTCTCATCCATGGGCTAAGTTTTCCTTATTCCTCTATTTGGTGGAATTGGCTTGCTCAACAAACCAGAACACCATTAAGTAGTTTTAATAAGTTCAAAAGAAAACGCCTATTTAAGAAAGGTATTCAAGTTTTTTGGCATCTATGGGACCCCTTCACCTTCTAATGGAAAACATGGCCTCTTCTTAAAGCCCAATTCCACAGCCTCTGATAAGTAGTCAATTATTGAAATTCAACATTTAGTTACTCTTGAACTTCATAATTTGCTGTCCCTGGATTGTCATGCAATTTTTTTGAATGATTGGAGATGGCCTAATGTTCATAGAAACCGCTTCTTCCCCCTTCAGACCATCTGCAAAAAACTCCTTTCTCATATCACCATCTCACCACATCTCAATAGAATGTGGCATTGATCTTTTCTCTTGTTCAAATGAAATAAGCTCAACCTCCAAATATGAAAGTCCAAAGCTGATGCACAATCTCAACTCTTAGCATGGAAATTTTTTCATATTAAACTACCTATTGATAATTGTATTTAATTTGATAACCCTTTGCCCACTTGTCCTTTTTGTTCCAAGTTGGAATCTATAAAACCATGTGCCTTTGGACTTTGCACTCTTGCTAGAAACCTATGGAACTTTTTGTTCACTGCCTTGCATGCCTTATTTTCTCAAGCATGGTCTTGGAAATCAAGTCTCCTTGGTTCTTCTTAATCCTTCAATATTATATCCCATACTTGCATATATGTGATTATCAAATGTATTTGAAAACTCTATTGCAATGTTGTTCTCTCTAACGAAATCCTTCCCTTGCAAATAGAATTTCAAATGATTTATGCTAATTTGTCTCTCCAAATAAAGACTTTGCAAAAAATTTGGCATTACATCTCACAAGATGGGAAAATTCATTATGTTCTTCAATAGCTTCACAAAAGTATTGAGAGTAATGGATATCCAACCGTAAAGCATTCACCTATGCTTGGAGACTATCAAGCATGAATTTTTTGTGTCTTAAATGAAATTCTAATGGAAATACTTATCCAGTTTTGTTGTTATTTTCAATTGTAATTTACACACTAGTACATTTGGGGCTAATTTCCGACGGCCTATTGTCGGAATTTTGATTATTTTTTCGTTGAAATGCTGACAAATGAAATCGTCAAAAACTCGTCGTTGGTAATTCCGACGGTGCCATCTAATGTTGGAATTCCGACGACATCCTAAACTCTTCTGACAATGACCATGATCACTCATCCAGCCAAAGAATGTCGTCGAGCGTAAAGCATCCTCGTCGGAATTTCGATGCCTACCAAGAATTTGCAGTGACGACAACTACGACGAGCGTCCGACAATTAAGTTTCGTCAAACATACAACATCCTCCTCGAATGTTTCTTCAATTGGCATCAAAATTCCAACACCTTCTAGGAACTATGCACCGACAAGGATGTTGTTTGTCTGATGGTTTAGTCATCGGTGCAAAGTTGGGACGATGTCAGAATTCCGATGGTGATTTTTGTTTTTTTAAATAATATGCATGCCAATTACAATGGTGCTTGTTGGTTCCCTTTTAGCATGTCCTACTAGATGAACCCAAGTAGTTCAATTTCAAGTATACTGGGATGAATTTTAATTCCATTTGGAATCCCACATGAAGCCACATTGATATTTTTATCGATAAGACTTCCTATGCACTACTTCATACAATACAAAATTGACTTGATTCTCAAATCTCTTATTCCAAATATATCTTTAACACATCATTTTAGGAGAACAAAATCAACACAAAGTTCAAAAATTAGTAAATTCAAGAAGTATCAAAGTCAAGTTCATCCTTGTGGTAGTTTGATTATGCTTGCACCCAAGAAAGACGACACATGGTGACTCTACATTGACTCTTATGTCTCAACAAGATCTCAATGAAGAACATGTATCTCTTTCTACACATCAACAATAAATTGGGTCATCTCTAGGCACACTAAACCAAATCAACATATGATCAAGTTTCGATCCAATAATTTTTTTTGGAAAACTATATTCAAATTGTGAGGACTCTATGAATGGATGGCTATGCCTTTTGACAGTTTCTAATGCTCTTGTGACACTTGTGCTTAATAAAAAAATGTTATCATTGTCTACATGGATGACATCCTAATCTTTAACAAGATCTTAAAAGAATACATGCTACATGTTGCACAAGTACTAAATACACTACATCAACACAAGTTGCAAGCTAACCTTGATAAATGCATTTTGACACCACACGAAATTAACACCTTGGTTACATAATCAACAACACTTGCATTCATGTTGATCCAGAGAAAATCAAGGTGATTAAATACTGGCCTATCCCATACAATATTGGAAGAACATATGTTACACATTGCACATGTACCACATATGCTATGCCAACACAAGTCGCAAACCAACCTCAACAAATGAAATTGTGGCACCATGCAAATTTAGTTACATTATCAACCACTCTCCCATTCAATTTGATCTTGAAAAAATCAAGGTGACATGATACTAGCATACCCATGCAAACTCAAATAATTGCACATCTTTCTCAAACTTGAGAACTTCTATAAAAGGTTAGTCCTTGGATTTTCACATGTTCCTTGATCACCCAACAAGGTTATATGCAAGAAGGCAAAATTTCTATGGAATACACAAAAAACATGCCTTTAATGGCCTCAAACAACACCTCTACTTTGTGCTAGCATTTACTCTAGTAAATATTACAAAATTATTTGATATTTAGATTGATGCATTTGATTATGTACTATGCATCATGCTAATTTAGCATGGCCAACCTATTGCCCATCACTCAAACTCTATTAATGATACCTTGTGGCACTATTCAACTTATGAAAAGGAGCCTTGCATCCTCATACAAGTCATCAAACAATGGTGCCACTGTATTCTTAACAAAGAGACTACCATTCAATTGATCATCGCCCACTTCAATTACTACACACAAAGTAAATTGGAAAATGTGTGGCATGTGAAGTGGATGATCTATCTACAAAAAAAATTGTCCATTAAGCATTTGAAGGGGAACAACAAGGCTACAAATTAATGTAGTCATTAATGGTATTCATAATGCCAAGGGTGGTAGGTTGATAGGGTTAATAAAAAATGACAAGAATGTGGTTTGAAGGTAGGGGTTGGCAAAAGGGATCGATGATGGCATGTACAACTCTAAAGTACCAATGAAGAGACGAGTGAAAAAGAAAGTAATGTTGCAACCCTTTGGAAGAATGAGAGAGAAGAACAATATCATCAACAAGTAGATTAGCAATAACCCCTCATGTAAAATTGCAACTATCATCCATATGAGTATGTAGTCAAAGAAGCTCCACCAATTTGTCAATGTAGATGTTACAGAGGGTTGGAGATAGGACACCCTTGTTTGACCCCAATTGTTCTCCTCATCAAGTTGAAGATATTGTAAGCATGAAGCTGCCCAAAAAAATTCATAAAGCCTACAAGCAATGATAATGAGAGAATCCAAAATGCCGACATCATGTTTTTGTTGGAAAAGCAAGTGTCTCCCAAATGAGTCAAAGTCCTTCCAAAAGTCTATAAACAACAAAAGACTATGGAAGAGCGGTGGTGAGCCTTCTCAACAATAGCATAGAGTGTAAATATGTGGTGAATGGTTTGATAATCTCCCTTGAAGCTATCTTTCCCACAAGCTTGAACATTACCTTTCTCTAGGTACTCATAAAAAAAATTGCATGTCTAACATTGTGGCAAAAAGTTTGACAAATGTATGACCAATCATTATAGTCCTATAGTTGCTAGGATTGGAGAGATTCCTAGAGCCATGAATAGAATGAATTTATGTTGAGACCAAGATCAGGGAAACCTTGAACAAACAACTCTGTTGAAAATCTTTGTTGAAGGGGAGGCCAAGGAATCCAGATCATATTTGATAAATTCAGCTTGGAGGCCTTAACAATCAACAACTCTATTGGTACCTCACTTTAGAATGACTGTCTAAACATTACTTGTGGAGGAAATGGTAGAAGTTGGCAGTGAAGTAGGGACCATGACAATATGCCAGTTAGGCACATCATAAAGAGAGAAAGCATAGGGAATCCACTCATTAGGGCTTATGTTAAAAGTTATATTGGCAGGTTTTATTAGGAGAATAGTTTGCAAAATTTTTTGGCACAAGTGCTAAAGATCAGCTACATTCAATAAAAAAATTTGAGCTACAAATTTTGTAAAGGAATCTTTCAAATAATCTTCCAAAGTGTGAAATTTTTAGGAAATTTTGATTTTTGTGGAAGAGCCTTATTTTCTATGGTCTAGGAACGAAAATTCCATTAGAAAAATATTTTGAACTCAACTTCCACACCTACAAAGTAAAAAACCAAATACAATTGATGAACATGAATTTGTGGGGAAAAGCCAATGGTGTTAATGTTAACTACTCTTCCAATTAGAAAGGGAAGCTCCTGTACAATAAAAAATTAACCTGCTATGGACAATATGTACTTGCAATTTACAATTTCATTCTACGGATTGCATGTCAAGCTATTTAAACTTTAAAAAAATTTAAAATGAGTCTTTTTGGGTTTGCCTAGGTAAAAGGTTGAGATGCTCTTTCAACACGAGACAAAGAATTCTATGCTTTTTTTATTGAAAATAAATCCTAAGATTAAACACTCCTAACAATGCAATCACACACGAAGTGGATACGTTCAAGCACATACACACAATGTTATATGTTAAGACACAATAGTTGCATTCAAAGCTACATTTATCAACCTAAGACCTACTACAATACAAAGCTTTTGTTGATTGTAAATTTTAACTCATAAAGCACAATAACACATCAATAATAAATTAGGTATTTTAAATATTAACCTAAAACCTACTACAATACAAATCTTTTAGTGATTGTTAAGTTTTAAGTTATAAAACACAACAAAATATCAATAGTAAATTAAAAGTGAATTGCCATACTAATTAACTATTCAATAAACACCGAATTTCAGAATAACAATCATGAGTATTCAATGAATAGTGACTTTCGCAATATGTAGGCATGAGAATTACCATCAAGAACTAGGTGCAAAATATTTAAATTGTTTACAAAGTAATGCATGAAAATAAATGAAGGAAATCATCTACTAATTTTACTAACAACAAGGTATCAACAACAATGATTTGGTGAAAGATAACCAAGACATTTTGAGGTCACTTAAAATTCATTCAATAAAAGTTGTATGCAGATCAACACCATACCAAGAGATCATTAAATGTGGGAGATATGGTTTTTTAACTCCTATAGACTTATAAGAAAACAACTATAAAGTGAAGTGGATTTGAAAAGCTCAAAGCTTGTTTTATGGACCATATAAATTTTTTAAAAGGGTTCATGAAATGGCTTATGAGTTAAAGTTTCCCACAAGTAGTTAGCTTCACAATGTTTTCCACGTGCCTTGCCCCAAAAAGGTACCTGGCTAAAATATTGCATCCTTAATTGATCTACTACCCTTGGATGATGAGGAGAAACTTATATTGGTTCCAAATGCCATCACTGACATATGAGAGAAGAAATTGAGGGACAAGATAATCATAGAATACTCAACCCACTAAACAAACCCACCTACAGAGAATGCTACTTTGGAGGAGCCCAAGATATTTGAACATCCAACACTCCATTGATTTTGAGAAGAGAGAACTTGTAATGTCCCCTTTTATTTACTCCATTGATTTTGAGAAGAGAAAACTTGGCATGTCTCATGATGTTTCTCTTAGTTATAAGTAGTACTTGCAAGAAAACGCTGCACACTAGGAACATTACAAAGAACAAAGAATACTTGTAAATGCAATTAGTTTGAACTCTCTACAGTGGATGGGCCCTACCTCTATGGGCTAGCAAAGGGCTTACTAAGTTAGTCTCTAATCTAGATAAGGCAATTATTATATACATTATTAAATCAACCAACCAACCAAAGTACAAAGGAAGTCTTAGTGTTACACCGTTGTCCTTTTGTTCCAGTCATGTAGGCTTGGGACAATAATGAACATGGCCTTCCTCCCCTCTCCTTAGTGCCTCCAAAAGGATTCTAGGTCTTTATAGGGTCCACGTACTAACCTTCCCAAAACTCCAAACACTGAACTTCCCATCATACCCTATTTGCAAAACAAGAAATTATTGTCTCACTAGTTTTGCTAAGACAATCACTGTCACTATTAACTTAGGACAACCAAAGGTTTGCTTAGTTATTGGTTCTTCAACTTGGTGACCCTTTCCCTTGTCAATGGATCCCTCACACATTCCTCTTTCCCTTCACTAGACTCCCCAAGAACCATTGATGCATTCACACCACTTCAAACTCCATGAAATCACTATGACTCATAAATCAGTCCCTTGCATTCAACTAGCACATGCCAAAATTACTCATGAGCCCCTGCAAATACCAAAATATGAAAAGGCATTATATTTTACAAGTTCCCACCAATTTTGGTGGTTTTCTTATGGCTACAAATGATGCATTACATTATTTATGGTCACTGTTAACCCTAGGAAGGGTTTTGACAGTGCTTTACAAAAATTGGAATATCTTTTTCAAAACAAAATCAAATTGGATGAAACCAAAGCCAAAATAGAGGGATGTCTTTGAGTACCCTTGGGTTGTTGTGTGCCTACTTCGCATTAGGAGTTGTGTCCAAAATCCATTAGGAGTCCTAATTGGAGAAGGGCTTAAGGGAGTAAGATTTTGTGAGTTGGTGTGATTCAAGGGTTGGAAGACTTCAAGATAGATTTGGGCAAGGTGAGAATGCCCTATGTGATGTATGTTAAGGGTTGTATGGGACTAGGGAGTAGGAGTGAGTCTTTGGGGTGTTGAAGCAACTTGAGGGGCTAGTAGGCTAGTGAGGGCTTGGGGTTTGTTCCCTATTGAATAGGTGAGTTGGGAGAAAGATCTCCCTAATTGATTGAGATTGGTGGATGCTCTGCATCACAATGCTCCAATGTTCACCTTACGTAATTCTTTGTTTCTCATTGAAGCTTACACAAATGCTATTATGGATGTCATAGGAGCCATCTTGTTATAAGATGGTAAAATAGTATGCTACTCTTCAAAGGTTTTCTTTTCAACAATGAGGGACTATCTAGCTTATGATAAAACTTTATGCATTAGTCTAGGCGATGAGAAAGCGTATAAAAAATAGTATGAGAAAGACTCAAATTATGGGGAATACAAATAGCAAGAAAATACATGATCATCGAGGGAAAATCTAAGATTGGTTGACAAATATAAGATAGCAACCATGCAGATCATACATCAGTGATAAGGAGAATGCCTAAATAATAGTCCATATGAATCACCAAGTAAAAGCAACATATAGTCATAATAATCCTCACACAGAGCAACCATGGAGTGAAAAAACACTGTCCAATGTACAGTTATAGCTCAAGATAAGAAATTTATATCCATCTATTCTATTGATACATTATCACTATTATCATGGGTCTGAGACAATATAAAATGATCAAAATATATAGTTATTAGTAGTCATAAACTATCTTAGAGGATTGGCAAAGAAAAACATAGGTGTTCTCCTCATGGAACATAGAGATATGAAGCAATAACGAGATGTGAGGTAACAGTTATAAAATTTGGATGAACTCAAAGAGACATTTACAAATACAACCTACCCTTTATAATATCTAATTGAAAAAATGGATGCAATGCAAGTCCTTGTATCAATAATTTCTGACAGATAGTGAAAAATTAGAACAATAAATTCCATATAAAAGTGGTTAGACTTAAAATGATAAGGAAAATTTTAAAATGCTGAAAATGTCAACTAATAAAAAAAGTTACAAGGATGAGGCATATTCATAACTTTTGCAGTCTCGCGATGGATATCAAGACTAGAAGCAACTCATACTGTTAGTGTACATACAAGACAATATGAGAGTTCATTATACCCAGCAACTTGTGGTGTTGTTGTTCGTGTTGGCCTTGTTGGACCCTGCAATTAAGATTCAATAAGATTAGTTGTGCAACATAATGAAATATTGAAAAGTGTGTTATCTTATTGACCTTCGCTTGGTTTTGAGAATAGTTTAATATTCTCTACTTATCAGGGCCAACCACGTGAAGGTGGAAGCTCATTTGGTCCCTCCCCCCCACTAACATCACTCTAAATTCTTCGTTAATATCTAACATTCATTCATTCTTTCTACCATTAATAAAATATAACATTTATTCATTAATATCACATAACGTTCATTAACACATAACATTGATTAACACACAACATTCATCAATGTTAATTAACACATGTCATTCATAACCATTCATTAGCACATAATTACGTTCCGTAACACATAAAAATCAACCATTATCAAATAAGGTAGATTACAATCATTTGTTTTTTTGTTTTTCTTTGAAGCTATGAAAATAATAAGTGGAACATCATTTTCTTCATCATTTCCCCCCTCTTCAGTTGTTCTACCCTCTGCTCGTGATCTCGATGTATGCCTACTCCTATACTGAGGATGAGGACACTGAAGCGAAGGGGGGTCCTCTGCAATAACAAAGAAATGGGTTAAATTCAAAACATTTTTTATTATTTTTACAAGTATTTCATTAATTTAGAGAACATAAATGTTGTGCTCTTTACCTGATGGGGCCACATCATTTTGTCTAGCCTCAACCTCAACACGCTGAGCACCCTCTAGATCCTCTGGAGTTGAAATACTAAAGGTTACATTAATATTGAACACCAATTGCAATTAAATTTGTTTAAAGGAAAAACAGTGGTCCTCTTTACCTGATTGGGGAACATCACGTTCCTGATGTTGTGTACCCAGATCATGCTTCACTTGGTCACCACCGACTACATGCTCTAAAATATTAACAAAAAAGGTTACATTAATTACTACTCTAATTACAAATTAAGATGTTTAATTGTATTAATAATTACATAAATAAATTTGAATTGCAAATGAATACCTCCACTACTAGGATGCACATCTGAACCTTCATGTGTAGGTGGTGTTTCACGATTAGCAGACTACATTCCAATGTCGTGCACATTGTTATCATTTCTTTCTTATTTAAAACAAATATAGTCACTTTCTGTTGGAACTCAACATCAATTAGATTATTGGTAAAGTATTCAATTTGAAACAATTTTCATTTAGCTTATTTACTTGTGTGATGGATGCACCAAAATCTTGTGCTTTCTGACTCAATTCTCGTAGCCATTCAGCCACGGCTATATAGCCTTACTGGTAGGCAATTCTCTTGTCATCTTTTTTGGGCACTCTATTGAATTCAAAGCCCTACATTTTTGCTTGGTATCGTGAATTTTGCTTGCATTGTTTGATAAAAAAAAATGTTTGCAATTTATAAATATTTTGATGCAATATTTCATTTACTGATACTTACAATTCATGTGGCAAGTTTCATATAACCACCAGAGCCAAGTTTGTGTTACCCGTGCTTTTCTTCTCTTGCCTTGGTTTCCTTTGACGTGTCACTCAGTCTATGAAAAGATTGAAATATGTTAGATTATATAAATATAAAGAGTAATTAATTAGTAAATAATTACATTCTTAATAGTATCCCATACCTTCTTTTGGCGTCTGCTGGTGTATTTCCTTTTTCCTTTCAATTCTCTCCTTGGCATCCAAAATCTGGTCCTTCCACTCCCTCTCTGGAATCATGGGGGGACGTTCATACTTTACGTTCTTCTCTAAATGGGTCCTATATTGGTCCCTCGCATACTTTAGATATGTGCCAGCTTTTTCAAGGAGCTTGGTTTTGTCGAATGTGTCATTTCCAAACAACTCAACCATACGGTTTGTCAATTCATCTTTTAACCTTTTTTCTTGGTCATTCCACCTTTTAAAGCAAAAACAAACCTATTAGATTCAGAAATGAACTAAAGCTCCATTTATTATAGTTCAAGAAATGGATCAAAGAAAAACTATTGTAGAAATGATATGAAATCAAAATAGTGGATTAGGGTTAGTTCACATATGATGTTCCACATTTTATGTATGGTGGGCCCAAATATCTGCAATGCAATGTCATTAAGATTTTTATAAAAAAATATCATTTCCTGCAAAAAAATTCATGGGATCATTAGTCCAAAACAAGTGATCAGAAAGTAAATTACAATTAGACTATATATAATAATAATTTTAAAGTACCTGGAACCTTTTGTATCTTTAAGGAATCATTTCTTCACCGCTCACAACCAATGTGGCCTGCAACGTTCTCGTACTAGCAATGCGAGAAGATCTAGGAAATGATGGTATGTTATCAGTAGTAGTCACCTCTGGCGCATCCTCATGTGCATGTCCTACTGCAGAAAATGAATCCACTATGAAATGCCCCCAAGAAAGAACGCTTAAAGGGAAATAAACACATAACAAAAGATAGAGCAAAAGAGGGATCTATCAACAATGGGCGGGCCAATATGATGTGCAGTAGAGGATGTCTGCATGCTTCATGTTGTCGACATTGCAATCGGAAATACAGGTGGGGCCAACCTCTGATGAGGTGCCAATGGAATTTGCATAGGAACATTGACAGCACCTGAAGAATAATACATTAAATATATAAAACATTAAATATATGAAAACTGCAAGAATTGTAAACAAGGATAAACCTTTATTATGAACATTGACAATATCAAGTATGATATATTTTGGGTACTCAAAGTGATAAGCCAAGAAAATTGTCATCACCTGAACTACCTGCAATACCTTGATCATGGCCACCAGGTTGATGAGGACACATAAATTGTTGTAAAAACAACACGTACATATTTTAGTTAATGACATAAAAGAGTATAAAATATAAACCATTATTGAACTTTTGTTATAATTAAAGCTTTCATTACTACTTACTTGCAAGTTTTCTATTGTTCGCATCAAGTTTTGCACCCTCTCTCGTATCTCATCAGTCTGAGGCTCCATGGATGCCAAAACAACAATCTCTCTACTAATTTTTCTAATATACTTTTTTATCAATTCTATAGGGTTTGTAGAATTTGTGATGTCATCATCGCTTAATCCTATTGAGTCCACATCCCTAGAGAGGTGCTCAGGTACTGCAACTCCCTTTCCCTTTCCCCAAACATCCGCCTGTGACAAGAATATCATTAACAATTATAAAATTACTCTAAAACACTTTAGAAAAGAACATAATAATATAATAGTTTGCTTCTATCTAATTTGTACAATTACAATGAGGTTTACCTGATCGGTAGAAGTGTAGCAACCTACATCCCTATCTGTTCTATGTGATGGATCCATGTCGCCCTGTGACAAAGAAAAATATAAAAACGTTAGCGAAATGAAACCAATAGACTTAGCAAAAAAACTTCATAATAAAATGGTATATTGGAGTCATTAATTGGAGGTTGGTTAATTTAAATGGTATATAGTATGTACTACCCCCATGATAGTAACTTTTTTTGTATCTATACGATTCAAATTGTAATCGATTAGTAGCTCTTCCCCTGCACTTATTGATTTTATCGCACATATGAATACATGATTTCCCTCGTGCACCTCAAAGATGCAATTGGGTTGTTTATTAGTTGACCCAGGTTGTGTACTATTTATAAAACTTTCAATATTCCCTATTTCTTTTGGCCTTCCATCAATGTATACAGCCACTCGTTTACTTTTATCATTATCTTTCTGTTGTATATAATTTGTTGATAGTGCATACGTACGCATACTTTTTTTATATCGAATAATTTGCATCCAATTATTGTAATTGTAACAAGGTTCGACAAACTCCATCAATTCAGCAACTTTGTTGTAACAGACCTTTATGTCGTTCATGGAAAATAGGCCCAAACTATGTAACGACGAAGGTGTTATGCGATATGTCTTATCATTAACACAAAAATCAATGTTTATTGGAGGAAGTTTCTTGGGTACCCATTGTTTCTGTAGATGCTTTTACCTCAAGGGCACCTCAATGTTGCCTTCAATCTCATCATCATAAGAACATGACCCCCCTTGAGCAAGGAAAAATTTCATGTGTTTATTGAATTTTCTTCTAATCTTTTGACCTCTAGTTGATCTCCCTATTGTAGACCTACTACATGTATCACTTTCATTTTCTATTCCTGCATTTCCCTCACTCAAGGAAGACACATCTGACAAATACCTATTTGGTGGTACCTGCAACCAATCAAATGAGAGAGTCAGTTGGTAATGAGAGAGATATTTTGCAAATGAGGGTAATGTTGATGAAGAAGTCAGCCCTAAAGTTGATGTTGAGATTAAAATTTGAATAAGTCCAACTGGGGCCTCAAGTGTTGATAACTATATTAGATTTGTTGATAATGTCGAGATTTGAAAAACCGAGGAAGTTTGTTTTCCAAGTATTTTTTAAAAAAAAACTGTTTCTATAGGGTGTATTGACTTATACCTGTCAATCCATGAGACTGTGGAGGATCCTTGTCTAAGGGGTTCAAGTTCTTGCACATGTAATTCAATTATCTTATGTTAGCTAAAAATTACATAGTACACAACATGAACAACATGAACTTTGTAGACAAAAAGAGTATTAAATAAATAAATAAAAGTTGTCATCATAATCATTGTAATTTTTTTAATTCCTTACCTTTACTTTATGTAGACTATGCAGGATCCTCAACTAAAGGGTTGACGATGTCTATAGTCAATAAATTGTTCCCACCAAGGGTGATAACATCACACAAAATATATACATGAAATCAGTACCATCAATTGAGCATCATAAGTATTACATTTGTAAGTTGATAAACAATAAATACATATGTATCATAAGCATCATAAGCATCACATATGATCATCATATATGTAATTGAGCATCATAAGCATCACATATGTGTCATCATAAACATGTAATCCATCACATATGTATCATAAATCACCATCCATCACATAGGTAATAAACAATCCACATTCTATAAATAAACACAAAGTTAAAAAAATGTCACATGTATCATCATAAATATGTAATCCATCACATATGTATTTTAAATCAATATCCATCACATAGCTAATAAACAATCCAAATTCCATAAATAAACACAAAGTTTTAAAAATGTCACATAAATAGTCACTCTCCCTATCTCCATCTCCTCGGGGTGGCATAGTTCTACTATTAGGACCTGCTAGAGGTGGAACATGAATTAAAAACATTAAAAAGTGCATCATGAATTAATTATGTAATGGCATTAGAATTCAAAACATAATAAATTAATTATGTAACCATATAAGTCAAATAAATTTCTATCAAGAAATCTATATTAAATAGATAATATACTAATCGCATACCTCATACATTTCATTCATGTAATTGATCTTCTTCTTCATCCAACTCATCATCATGACCATCATGATTATCATCATCATCATGATCATCATCATCATCATCATCATCACCACCACCACCACCACCACCACCACCACCACCACCACCATCGTCATCACCATCACCATCACCATCGTCATCACCATCACCATCACCATCATCAACTTCTTCTTCTTCATCATCATCAAGTAACTGTTGATCGTGATCATCATCTACATCATCTTCTACTTCTTTGGTATCTTCTTCTTTCATCACATTATACTTTATCGGCCTTCCTCTTAGATCATGTCTAACAACAAATGACCAACCCAGTTTATGTGGAACCTCTGAGTAAAATACCTGCTCACATTGGCTTGGAAGAACATAGGGCTCATCCCCAATTGGTTCAAACGACCTTGTATTAACCATTGTAAAACCATTATCATGTTCAATAACAGTTCTATCAAGATCATTTTTATTCAATCGTAGCTTGTACCATTTGACGATGAACAAAACTAATTTGAAGGAATTAAAGTCACACTCAAGTATATCATCCAAAATACCATAGTATCGATTTTGAGACTCTTGAGGATGTATGTCGTTTCTTGATGAAATATTTGTCACCTCAAAGACTGCAGTTATCCCAGAATCACAAGTTTTCTTTGTGTCATCCAACTTTTTGATGCGAAATTTATGAACACTGCAACACATAGCATTGTGGTGTTTGACCTACAATATGTCAAACATGTAAAAATCATTGCATCAGGAGTTGATAAACATATGGGTGATTAATAAATTTATACGTACCTGTTTATCTCTTAAACCATATGCTAAATCAATTTCCCTTTGTGTAACATTGGAATCTCCATTACAATGAGCTTCTTTAACCAATGAAGCCACACCTTCCCATGTTAATGTGCGACCAGAATGTTGACAACATTCAATCCATACTGTCATCCAATCAAGATTGTTTGCAATATACAAATGTATTGCATCCCACTCTCGACCAACTGTACAAAAATAAATAGACGTCTTACAACTGATTTATTTTGAAGATTAAGAATTAATTAACTACAATAACATCTTATAATTACCTCTTACTTTCCTCAATCTACCTTTCCCCATCAAGTACTCCCCTTCGAATTTGTTAATGGGGTTGGGATCCCAAATGTGATCCATGTGGATCTTTGCTGCAAACTTAGGAAGATATTCAGAAATGTACACCATAGTCTAGTATACCATATATCCCTCCACCATAGAACCCTCAAGATGTGGTCTTTGTCGAGCCAAAGCCTTCAAAAATTTCAAGTGCCTCTCAACCATCCACATTGACCTAGTGTGTACAGGTTCACAAAATTCAATCTCCTCAACATGGTATATGAAGTAGTGTTCTTGTGCACTGAAAAAAGCTGAAGGTAGACACTTTTGCATTTCACACATTAGATGAGGAATTTTTCTCTTCCAATATTTTATATCTTCTTTATGGATTTCTTTACATGACAACCACCTACAAGATATTCAAGATGCAAAAATGTATATTACATAGCAAGTAAAACAAATCACAAATATAATATCTATACAATGAACTGTACAAATATCACTACTTACCAAATGTATTTTCCAAGATCATATATGACTTGCTTGACATTATTGTCGAAGTGGTCTGGGAGAGATAGAGGTAGAACGTACTGCAACAATTATAAAATTATCTTTTCATTTTTTTCTAACATAATACAATGAAAAGTACATGTGCAGTATACAAATATATAGTAAATACACAAGAACATGAATTACCTTAATGAAGGTATGCCAATCATGCATTTTCATCCCTGGCCCAAATTCATTTTTCTTTGATATGAGATTGTTTATTTTTGCAGCAAATCTTGTGGGAAATCGATTTTTTCGAATGACTTCTTTTATAGCATTGCTTTGCTGGTCCGTCAATAACCAAGGAAGGTAACTTATATTAATTTGGTCTCCATGGCTATTTGATTGAATGACATTTTTCATTGCATGATTGGATTCTGAAATGTCACTACAAATTTTGACATTTTTTTCTTTGTCACACCTTCCATCCAATATTTTCCATAATGTCTCTGTTATATTCTTTCCAATATGCATAGTATCAAACAAATACACAATTTGTAATTGCTCGTAGTAGGGAAACCTACTAAATTGTCGGGGATAACTTTTTAGTCCCTCGGGAAGGTGGTCATTAATGCCTTGACGACCTTCACGATCATCAATCACATCATCAGTAAACAAAACACAATAGAAAAGATGTTTTATGACATAAACCATTAGATGGAATGGCATTACCTTGACGATTAATTCTATTATATTCCAACTTCCATAGGTGAGGTGTCATTCTTCATGGATTTGATGTATTCTCTTCTTTCCCATTAAAGAAAATATTCAGTATTTTGATACTTATGATTTTTGTTGAGAAAGTGCCTATACTCATCAAACACCTGCTTTCCTAAACTTTTTGAATGACGAGATTTCATCTTTGGACCACAAACTGGACATGCAAATTTTCCCTTTGTTTGAAGACCTACGAGATAATGTATAATTGGATTAAATATGTTAATTTTTTTAATTATAATTATCATGCACAACTTGAACACTATAACATACAACAAAAATGTGTTAGCCATAGGGCATCGTGTATTGTCCATACAAGCATCACATGGAATTGAAATTGTCTTTGTCCTATTGGTCTAGAGACATCATACATAGTGACAGCATTCCATAACTCCAACAACTCGTCAATAAGAGGCTCAATATATACATTCATATCTTTAACTTGGTACTTACCTAAGTGAATTGAAAAAAAACATTACATAATTATTATGACCATTTTACTGCAATATTTATAATTAAATGTAGCCGACTATTAAATGGTAAAATACCTGGAACAATCATAGCCAATATTATGTGCTCCCTCTTTATTGACATCCATGGAGGAATGTTATTGTTGATAACAAAAACAGGCCACACTGAGTAAACAGATCTCAGCTCTCCAAATGGATTGACACCGTGCGCTGCCAATGAAAGCTTGAGATTACGAGGTTCTTCTTTAAAGTGTGGCCACTTTTCCTCTATGTCCATAAATGTTGAACCATCTGCAGGCATTTGAATAATGTCATCTCGACTTCTATTGCGTGCATGGTAATCCATAAATTGTGCCAAGCTAGTGCACTTGAATAATCGTTGCATATGTGGAATAATGGGAATATAACGAAGAACCTTGTGAGACAACTTTTTTGTTATTTGATCTGTTTGATATCTACTGGTATGACATTCAGGGCATTCAGTTCAAAATTCATGTTGTTTGTGATATATAATATGATCATTGGGACAAGCATCTATTGCTTGATACTTTATTCCAATATCTTTCATAATGGCAAATAATTATCAGTATGAGCGAGGTAGAATATTTGATGGTGGTAACAAAAAATCACCAATCAATCTACAACAAAAAAATATATTTTGTTAATATAAAAAATATTAATGGTACATGATTCACCATTTATTAACTATAATGACATATATGACATACCTTAACATACGAGATATTGTTATGTTGGATAAACCATTCATAACCTTCAAGTTCATCAACAACAATACAATGGAGAGAAGAGTTGTCTGCGAGCCTTCATAAAGGGCCTCATATGCCTTCTCAAGTAGAGGTAAATCATGAACAACATCAAGGTCATCTTCATCATCATGATCAACTGCGCCAGTACTAAATATGTCATGGATCAATGTATTTGTACCATCATCTTCAATTGTGTTTTGTAGCTCATGATCGTCATCTTCCATGGGATCATTATCTTCAGCTTCGATATTCACAACTCCATGTTCCTCCACTTCAAAAACTATATTCTCTGGGTTGTGATGATCCATATCATGTGATCCAAGGTGCTCGACCTATATAAAATTGATAAACATAAATAAACCATGATCATGATCTCATCATCAAGTTATTTCTTATGTAGATAAATTGTTAAAATGATATAATAAAAAATTTACCAATGGATGATAATGATGTCCCCCTTCAATGTGCCCATGCAGCCTACAATGTTTCTTAGTTGTTTTGATTAGAAGTCTTCTAGTCTTTAACCCCTTACAAATTTGCAGGGACAATAACATTTTCCATCACCTTTTCTTTTCAAGTTAGACCACAATCTAGCAATTCTCTCCTTATTTTATTGTTCATTGATATTGTCTGACATGGTCTTTCTTCACAGACAAAAAAATCGGGTTATAGAACTAGTTATATAGAAGTTGAAATGTTAGTTATGAAATCAAGTTTTAGTATAATATACCAAATTAAATTACATGAACATAGAAATAATGCAAATTGAACCAAAACCATTTAACTCTTCTTTTTCATCTCAAAACATATCTAATGGCTTTGTGGTGATTTAGAGAAGGTGATATGATAATGGCTTTGTGGTATGCAATCCTTGTATCATATCTTAAGTTGAATAATGTCTAATTGGGGTAATCCATGAGTGTCTAATGTGAATTCATTATCAATGTTGTGCAATCATCGAGAGTATGGTGATAGTCATCCTTATAGGATCCTCTCAATACTGTCCAAATTAGTCTAAATGGAAAGTAACTATCCATTCCCATGCTCATGCATACTTACATGACTAATGTTTATTGAAGAGAACTTATTTGACTTGCCTAATCAATGTGGTTGATGTCCTAATATGAAATACTGAGTTCTACCCTTGCCTCTGCATCAAACTTCTCACATCATGTTTCTTCAACAAAACACACTATTCTGATCCCAATCTTCCTCAATACCCTCAATGGAGGGGCATGTATAATGATTTCAACATACAAATTCAATGATCATACAATCCATTCTTCTAGACACCCTTGGATACATTACTCGGCTTCTAGGCTTGGGAAAAATAATATGAATTGAGAAAACACCATGAGGATAGGGTCAAGTATCATGGCAACTAATCATAATACGTGAAGACGAGGTTCACACTTAAGTGTTGGCTCTCAACAATGCCACACTTCCAAAATTGTTAGTCTCAAGACTTCTCCTATTGGGTCAACACTCATTGATGGCCACAAGGCCAAATCAATGTATCTAGGCTTTGAATTCCTTACTCTAGACTTGGAGGACCCTACACATGGTCTATGAACACTCACTTGGTATTACAATAGAAAGAGACTTCTTGTAGAACTTTGTTTGCAATGCACACATCATTGGTAATCATTGTTATGATGGATGGTCTATTAGGACAGTAAATAAAATGCTTATTCTTTTTCCACCCTTTGAAACTACAACAAGGTATTTGACTTGACAGGCTCCCCACACATCACTTCAACACCAAAAATTAGGCAATTAAACCTTTTTCCTTCTCAATGCATTTTTTTTTGTCTTTCACTAGTTTTCTCAGTTTGATACATAGGGATATCAAACCTTTCATGGCATCATCACACGTGCAAACTTCCCCATATGTCCTTGTAAGTCTAATATATTAAATATATTTCACATAGCACTATTTGGTATAGATTCTTGTGTCCTATCCATATAGGATGTTTGCACACCACACTATCATCCTTGAATCATGTGTATGATGCAGAGGTAGGGGCATGCATAATGGTTTCAACATACAAAGTCAATGATCATACAGTCCATTCTTCTAGACACCCTTGGATACATTAATTGGCTTCTAGGCTTGGGAAAACTAATATGAATTGAGCCAAAACTATGAGGATAGGGTCAAGTATCATGGCAACTGATCATAATTTATGAAGACAGGGTTCACACTCATTGATGGTCATTTTGCAACTCACCTTGAGTCTACATGAGCTACAGAAGCTTGTGATAAGTATGGATGATTGTCTCCTTCCAATATGTAGTCCTTTTATATTTTAGGTGCCTACACACTATGTTGTTGTTTAGTAATGATGTAGTCTTAAGACATATCATGACTCCATTACATGTCCACACTCGGGTTTACAAACACAACTCTGTCAAAACAAAAACAATATCACTAGTAAAACTATGACTGTGACAATTAATACCCTTTAGGACAGTCATAGAAATTAAATCTGTTTCATTTGGTTTTGATCCACAAACCCTTCTAAAGGTTTCATAGGGTCCCCTCACCCCTCTCTTTGTCATAAACCACTTAAAAATACCAATCGCTTGGTCTTCCCACCAAATTCTTCACTCTTACTGCCTTTTATTGTATGATACATAGAGATATCAGACTGTCCTCATGCCCAAACACGTACCAAATCTAATTTGGAGCCTTTCACACAACATAATATGATACATAGAATTAACACGGGTCTTCCCACACATTTGGGTGAATTTATATGCATGGGAGACCATACTATAGATTATTTACTCCTCTCGGTAAACACTAGGCAGGGTTTTGACATTTTTTGGAAAAACTATGATATCTTCTTTAAAACACAATGAAATTCAATACCACAAAAAGAAAAAATTAAGTTAACTCACTGCTTTACCACATCCAATTGACTTCCCATCAAATTGTGATGATTTTCACAATGAAAAATGAAGAGAATCAGACCGAAACGTCGAAAAATGCACAAAAAACCCCAATTTCATTAAGCAAAACTCTTGGATGGCATGCCAAAGGCCTATTTATTCCCATCCAAGTGGGTTACAACCTCAAACCACCATAAACTAACTTTCCAACCATATTTTTAAGAAGTTCCTACAAGAAATGCAAAAGTTGTCATGGCAAAATGACAACTTTTTTCCCAATGGACCTCAAACTTTCACAATTAGGTCCCAATACATGAATATTTGAATGGTATGGTAGCTTCCAAAGAGGGTAAAGCTTGCACACAAATTGAACTGACATAAAGATTACAATAAATTATTTATTCAAATATGCAATTAACAATCTCCATGCACATCAATCATATTCACATTTAATGTCTCTCCCTAGCGTTTCAATTTTTTAGATAGTTATTGATTTGATCAAACACATGGAAATTATATTTATGGTAGAGTTTCAAAAGCCTTTACGCTTTGATGGATATCATAGTACCCTACTCTATGACTCAACCTTGCATCTTTTCTATTCTTGTTTCTTGCATAGCCTGTCTCTATATTGTGCCACGCACCATCTCTGCAGCCTTCCAAAGTAGTGTTATGTTTGCTCATTGCCCCTTTTACTAAACTCTATAAACTGCAATCTTGTATTTATTTTTAATCGATGCTTTCCTACATTGTTTGATCTGCCATCTTGTTAGAAATGTCCTCTCTATTATGCTTTGATGGATGTTGCATCCTGTTACAAACCTCACATTTTAGCACTGGCAAAAAGGATATTAGCAAAGGTTGTGGAATATGGCTTTTACATCTACCAATTGTCATTCCATCTTGTGCATATGGCTTTTACATGTAGAAGAAATAAATTTGATAAATAGGCCATATGGTGGATGATAAGTGGAGTATGTAAGTACTAAAGGTGTGGCACTAGTGGCTTTGGTACGTGAAGGTGACTAGAGGTTGTGGAAGGAGAAATGGTGGAAGTTGGATCTATGGTAGAGGTGGGAGTAGATGTTATTTACGCATGAAAATGTTAAGCTAATACTCATAAAATAGCTAGGAATCCAGCTTCAGGCCTTCTATTTGTTAATAAATTTCTCTACCATTGAGCTACTACCCCCTTTCTTACCATTCCATTGTTGGCTTGAGTGTAGATTATTTTCAACACCCATTATAAGACACATTATAGGTTCTTGGGGCTCCTAGCCTAACCTAGCTTTGATAACATTTTGAGCTTCTACTCATGGACTAGCTAGGTTACCAAGCTATGACCTTCTTATTGTTGTTAGAATGCAATCTATGACTAAGTATTAGAGGATCTTACTAACTTGGGTATCATGCTTTTATGTGTCTCTAACATGACTCCTAGTAACTATATAAGGATCTTACTAGTCCTAGATCTATGCCTTGTCTTTTTGATATGGTTCCTAGTGAGAATATATGAATCTTACTAGTTCTAAATGTCATAACATTATGTTTTTCATGCTCCACGTGTGTTACCGATGTTACTCACATTACTCACTTTGTACTTCCCTTTTATCTCAATATTGTAGATTGACAATATCATAAGTCTTGGGAGCTACCACCTTTCCAAACTTGTAGTCATCTTGACTCTTCAATATCTTGGTGAAAGAATACTTGGTTTGTCCATATTTTCCCAAGAGTACGTGAGCATAATTTTATACTCTTTCTAAGAGGGGGCTAAATATTGCATCATAAGTTGTATCTCTTTATAAATATACACTAGGTTTGGACTCACTTTAGTGGTTGTGCCTTATTTATTCCTAAGTGTACTTAGGTTTGAGAATATTTTCATAAATTTGGTTCATTCCCTTATTCATGATGTTCCTCATGGCTCATTTTTTAGGACTAGGGTCTTGGGAACCCTTATTCATGGGAATTGGACCTAAAATTTGAAAGATGAATGTTGGATTTGCAAATAGTAGGAACTTCCTCTCCAAATTTGGACTTTTCCAAAAGTTCAATTTGAAAAGGTGCAAGTTTCATATAGATACAAGTCTATTTCTCATTTCAAACCCCTATCGACTCCAACCCACATCTACCAATTTTTCAATCAAGCAATTCAAATCAATTGAGCATATATCTATAATCAAGGAACAAGTCATTCAAAGATACAACTTTGTTACATCAATTATGATCAACTACATTATGTTTTTTCATGATGAAAGCATACACTAACATGTTATAGAAACATTAAGGCTTGTGTGGAACTTCATGCCAAGCATTTCAAAATTGAGGTATATTTGTCAATTTTTTATTTACATTTATGTTTGGAACATATTAACACAAACTCTAATGTTATGAAGCTTCCTCTGCTGGATACCTCCCTAGAACTGGTTCAAGATGACTCTCACACACATTTGTAAATGTGCAAGGAAACACAATAGAAAAAAAAATAGTAGAAAATGAAGATGGTTTTCCAGCTAAAAACCTTAACATAAAACATGAAAAATTTAAGTAACTATCTGGAACTACCTCACTGTTAGAGGGGGTGTGGTTGATAACTACAAAAATAGTTTGATAATGGCCTCTCCTACTCTATCTTCTAATGAGAACTGGAAACTCATCAATTCTACCCACAAAAGGTTGATCCTTTAATCAGTTAGCTTGTTCTTTGTTGTAGTGTATATGTCCTAGTGCCATGGTAGGGGCAGGGTGGGAGAGAGAGAAAAGAGAAAGAGAGGTTGATTGCCCTCTGGGCTGTATATAATTCATGGTGGCGAAAGGGGAAGATTGAACATCGACAACCGAGGCATGGGGGCAACATTAAAAGACTTCCGATGATGTTGACCTAGGAACGACAAAGCACGGGTAGTTATGAAATGCAGTGGATAGCTCAAGCAATGGGTGGGACACAAGCAATTCCTCATATATGCAAATCAATGAATGAAGGTGAAGATTCAGCTACCTCGAATGGTGAAGATTCTACCCAAGCAATTCCTCATATTATGTAAATCCAAAATTCCTCATGCAAATATTATGCAAATCCAAAGATTCAATGAATGAAGGTGAAGATTCAACAATTCCTCATATTATGCAATTTCGAAATGAAGGCGAAGATTCTACCTCAAATGGTGAGTGTGTGAAAGTACCTCGAATGGTGAGTGTGTTGTTTGATCTTGTCAGGGGTTGAGGTCGACGTGGAAGCCTGCGCAGGTTTGAATGCACAAATGAATTGCCCTCTTTTTTTTTTTAAGTAATGCCCGTTGTTGTTGAAATTTCATCGAACGCGGGCACTTTTTTGAAAAAAAATAAAAAATTAATTGCTAATGCCTTCTCCGTCGAAACCAAATGTGAAATTACCGTTGGAATTCCGACAAGTATTTGCAACCTCTTCTATTGTAATTTTGTTGTAGTTTTCTTGTTTCTATATCCACATTTGTTAGAGTTGTTGCAATTACATATCAGCTATTGATGTTTTTGTTGTTGTAGTTTCTTATTTTGATGTTTCCCAGTTTTATGTAATTCTTTATTTTGATATCTTTTATAAAAAATAGACTTTGTCTTGTTTTCTACTAAGCTATGCCTATCATACTTCTCTAGAAGTTTGTTTCAGATGAGACTAAGACTTTGTGGGATTCTTTTTTGCTCTAGGTGCTCTCCAACATTTGCTACAAATTTCTCTTATAAAAAATATCCATGCCTAACCACATAATTCCTACAATAGTTGTCATGATTTTTTTTTAGCTTTATAACTATGATTATTGTAATATGAAATTTACGACTAGACTCTAGATGTGTTTCTTTTAAAGGTGTGAAGTTTATACATTTTTTAAGCAATGAAATTTATTGTTTAATGGAGAATGGACTATGTCTCTATTTTCCTAGGATATGTTCATGTCTTTTTTCTTGAAAGGAGTTTAAGATGACAAAGGTCTCTACCTCTTTTGATTATTTCTATACTAGTCATTCATCTAAGTGAAAATTTGTCAATTTTATGTTGGCCTCTTTATCTACAATTGAAAAGCTAATAAATTACACTATTCTCATGCATTTGGTGTGTGTACAAGTTTTTAATATTTACGAATACAACTAGTCTAGGCACAATATTCACAAACAAATTCTCTATATTTCTTTACAAGGCATGAAACAAATAAATATTGTACATTGTTCTTGTGTTCTAATATCTATTTTCCATTTGGCAAACTTACATTTTTGTGGAATTGAAGAACTTGCAAATATTGGAAATAATTATGGAGCAGGGGCTTATTTAAGAACCCATTGGCAAGTAATAATCTGCATTAGTTTGTATAATCATGAGATTATGACTTACCACCCATTTTCTATCTTGCATATCTTAACTCTAATATGAAAATGGAATATCTCCATCTTGATTAAAAAAGGAAAAAAAAAAAAAAGAAAAAAAAAATCAAGTATCTTGTATGATTAAAGATATTAAATTTCCATAATCCATAATATCATAGATGAATTTCTAGATTAAACTATTCTCATCTTTATTTAGAATACTACATTATAATCCATCAAATATGTAGAAAAGTGGAAGGGAAAAAAATAATAAATAATATCTTATAAATATCATTAACTTTAAGAAAAAGAGTAAAAAGATATGAATTATAAATATCATTAACTTTAAAAAAAAAAAAACTAAATCTATGAATGGACCAAGGATGCATATAAACAAATGTCTACAAGAATTAAAATTAAACAGCCATACAAATCAAAATCTATATAAATCTTTTAAAAATATATTAAAAATAAAAACTATATAAATATACTTTCCCGAACAAATAAGAACAAAAAGAGGCATGAAAGTAATGTGTTGCCAAAAAAAAAGCAAGGAAAACATGTTAATGAAAAAACTTCCATTTGACTAGAATTGAGTGAAACATAACACGTTTCAATTTCTTTTTCAAATCTCACGTTTAACTTGTTCAATTTTCCTTTGCTTATGGCGTATGGCATGCCTCCTCTTCCTCTCTACTTCTAATTTAAAATAAACAATAATAACAAAATATAATTCCTAACATTCTATTTATATGCATATATAACTAGTATAGTTGTATTTAAAAAACATAGGTAAATTATGAGAGAGATATCTTATAATAAAAGGGAATGCAACAATATTAGTAGTATACAAGAATTTCAAAAATATGAATAATAATAGAGTTGCTTAAGTATGGAGACAACTAGTAAGGGTTCTATTTTATTTGGCATAATAAAATAACACCTCCACAAAAACCAATAGATGACATATTTCATGCATTTACTAATCATTTGCATGTCAAATTGTTCAAAATTGAGTTTTTGTTTACAGACATTTTGATGTCATTGTAGATGCCTCTCGACACAATTAATAATTAAAAAAATCTTTAAATAATTATAAAATAATAGAAAAGAACCTCTAAATAAATAAAATAATTATAAAATAGCTCTCAAGTAAATAAAATAAAATAAAACAACTCTTCAATAAATAAAATACGTCTTTAGTAAATAAAAAATAGTTTTTAGAATTTAACATAATGTAAATATAATAAATAATTTTAAAATAATTCTCAAATAAAATAAAATCATTTGTAACTATAATAATTCCAAATTGATATGAATAAATGCCTGTAAGGTATTTATATTAGTTGTTGATATTGAAAACTTATGATAAAATTAAAAATATACTCAAATTTTCTTTTATTATTATTATTTTTCCACAAATAAGTGTGAGAGAATAAATTATTAAATCTAAAGATTATTATAAATAAGTAAATACTCTCAAAATGATTGGATGATGAGATACATTTATAACTAGTTATGCCGAGAGGCATCTACAATGACATACAAATATTTGTAAACAAAAAATTGATTTTGAATAAATTTGACGTGTAGATGATAGGTAAATGCATGCATGTTTTAGTTTCTCTATAAGTATTATTTTATTACTCTGAATAAAATAGAATCATTGTCAGATGTCTCTAAGTATATGAAACTGTTACATCAAGTGAAAGAGTGCAACATTATTCAGCTCCATGTCCTTCTTGACAACTAATAAACATACAAGACAATTATGTGATATCTCTTGGCATTATTTTACGTATATATATTTTAGAATATAAGTATATTAGTATACCTATATTCAAAAAATATATGTAAAATATGTTGAGAGATATCTTATAATAGAAGAGAATCATCTGTAAAATAAATGTTCTTCTAAAATACTAAAAACCAAGAATACAAATCCATTAAAGTCCTACATGCAAAAAGCTGTGAATCTAGCTGGAGACAAGTGGCGAGGGTTCTATTTTATTTGGAGTAATAAAATAACATCTCCACAAAAGCTGAAACATGGCATATTTCATGCATTTACCCATCATTTGCATGTCAAATTGTTTCAAAAATGGATTTTTGTTTACAAACATTTTGATGTCATTGTAGATGCCTCTCAGCATAACAAATGACTATTATACTAGTGTTTGACATTTTTTGGTATAAGAGCTATCATTAAGAGTTTTATTTACAGGACATGATTTTAATTTATAGGGCATGATTTTAATCATTAAGAGTTTTGATTTTTTATATTTATATTAGAATATGATTTATGATATAAAATTTCTAGACATTTCTATCTTTAGATTCAAATTTGATTTTTTTTCTATTTATCTTTTTGACTCCTCTAAAGATTGTAATCACTTTCAATAGTCGAAGGGGTTGTAGTATGTTTATACAAGGGAGTTTTAAGAAAAAGAATACATAAGCACTATAAAGAACAATCAAGTACTCTATTTAAGAATATCGACATGTTTAAACATCTTGTGCAACCATCAACAACACACATCATAGTGCACCACTATTGGAACCACCTACACTTACATCTAAGATTTAAAACCTTTTATGCTTGTCCAACTTTACTATTAATCAACCTGAGGATTTAACCAACACAAATCACCTCATGTGTTATAGGTACCTATTTTTTTTCATAGACATTAGAATGCAAGTTCATCCAAGATATGCAAATAATGTAAACAAATGGAATAAACCACTAATGTATAATATTTGAAAAATCATGTGCATATAGAACAATGGTGTGCAACTCAAGGACATAATCATTAGGTGTATAAACACTTGAATAGACACTAGATGGGACACAGTGGCACACACTACTATATTTGATAACTGTGTGATGAAAAATGAGTGCAAATACTAAAGATGAAAAAGCTAAATAATTAATCAAGCAAGCATAAGACATAAAAACACCTCATGATTAGAAATATAAAATAAAAGCGGAATTAAAAATAACAAAACAATGCAAACCACAAATCCTGCTTCGATTTGATAGTTCTTTGATTTTATGTATTCTCGATGATGTCTTCGAATGCATGATTATGCTCTATGATATCAGATGTAATGATGATTGATGAAAATGACGTATGATCTGGGTGATGGGTAATAATTACAATAGAGTAGTGGTGTAAATAAGGAAAAAATGGATGAAGAGCTTAGAAAAGGGAGGGATTAAATAGGAAATGAGGGGAGGATGAGAGGCTTTGAAAATGCAACACTTGTCTTCAAGGAGGACAATTGGCCCTCCTAAAGATGCCATGTGGAATAAAATTCCACACTTGTCCTCCTCAAAAGGGGAAGACAAGTGTCCCAAGAGAGGGACACATGTCTTGGAGAGGAATGACATGTCTACTTGGGGAATAACCACCCCAAAATAGAATATTTTCC
Organism: Cryptomeria japonica; assembly: GCF_030272615.1. Taxonomy (NCBI): domain Eukaryota; kingdom Viridiplantae; phylum Streptophyta; class Pinopsida; order Cupressales; family Cupressaceae; genus Cryptomeria; species Cryptomeria japonica. Next base: position 303,233,685 of record NC_081409.1, read on the forward strand.
AATATTTGGAAAATAAGGAGTGTGCACACTTGTGGGAGAGGAGGTTAGGATACAATAGGATAAGGTTTGTTAGGGAGGACAAGGTAGTTAGAACCCAAGGATAAGGCTAGGGGTTGGGTTAGATGGGAGGTTAAAGGTAGGAGACAAGTGACATAATAGGATTAATTAATCTTATTATTAGAAGAATAGGACAAGGAAATGAATTAAATAATTCAAATCATGTGTTTGATTTTTTTAATGGATGAAAGGGGAGTATTTAATTAATTCAATGATTTTGCGTTGTCAAATAATTAATTAAATGGGACTATAGTGTAATTAATAAAATTAATTATCCAGAAGGGGAGGAACGCTAATAAATTAAATAATATAAAAGGGCTTAGGATAGCAAAATTTAATTTAATCAAATTTTAGGTGTCTACAATAACACTATCATAGAACACATTATCCAAAATTAGGATAACAAAAACTTCATACTATCTTCTTTTATGTTTGTCTAACTCTACTAATAATGTAGGGATCTAATTGAGCTAGATCACACCATTTTCCCTAGGCACACATTTTTTAGTAGGCAAGTTGCAAATTCATCTAAGTGTTGCAAACAATGAAAGAACGCGGAATAAGATAATAATGTAAGATATAAAATAAAATTATGGACAAACAAAACAATATTGTGTGATTTTAACATGACCACATGAGTGTATATACACATGACTAAACAACAAAGTGTCTACACACCAAATAGGACATAATAGCTTACATTACTATCTTTGATAACACTATCATAAACACAATATCTAAAATTTGTATCTTACAAATCAGAACCTCCTACAATCCTTTTCTATGTTTTCTACATCTTCCTTTATTGACAAATCAAACAAACTTTCTATCAATTATCCTTTTCCTTTAAGCATTTCCATTTTTAAATCAAGTTGAACATGAACTCTATGTTTTTTTGTTTTTTTTTAATTCAAAATATTTGTGAACTATTTTATGTGTCATATTCAATTATATTTTAGATATAAAAATAATGCATTTAATAAATAAATTTAGAAGACAATAGTAAGGTTCTACTTGTATGTCACGATTGATGAATCAAGAGTTAAAATTTGAGTTGTTTTTTTTTAATTTATTTTGGAAGTTTTAAGTTTGATTGTAGTCATTTTTTAAGTATTATTTATTGAATGAAAAGTATCTAATTAGAGTTTGATAAAGGGCGATTCCTTGTTTAAGTTGGAATAGCCCATTATTAGTCTTGAATAGATTTTGATGATTTGTTTGGTTAGAGTGCTTACTAGTTCATAAAATAATCATCATGGTATTAGCTTAAAGAACACACAAAAGGGTTGAGGACTATATTCAATAAAATCGCATTTTAAACCATGTAAGAGTTTAACATTTCAAAGATAAGAGTGCACATTGTGTGTATAGAAGATCTTATGTTAAGTCCCAACATAACAAGAATATATCATGTATATGAAGAGTATTCTATTTTATCGGAATATCAAGTTGGATATATTATTTGGAATGTTAACGAATATTTTATTAAGTTGTTGTACCTTTAGAGTAATTATTCTACATAAGAGTAGATTGGATATTTAATGCATCTTCTAACTTGCAAACATCTCTCTTTCTAGGTTGTCTTTATTCTACTTATGCATATTATCTAACATATCTTTTTATTAGATGTTTGAATCTAACCAAATAGTATCGAAACAATGATCTAGGAATAACAAAATATGTTTCTCGAATAGATTAAGATGTTCTCATAACCATTTTACAAAATGTACTTGAGGGTCATTATCTTATAACAAGTATTTGAGGTGATTCATGTTTCACTATAATTAATTTTATGAGATTTTTCGAAAACATTGATCACACTAAATATAACATACATATGTCTATCCAACCATCATTCTAATTTACTTATTAAAGATAGCATACTATTAACACAAAATACATTGTCACCAATCATTTATCATCACATTGTTTATCTATATTATCAACTAAGGCCTTAACTTTCTTGTAGCTAGGACTCCAAAAAAATCCTTATTGCAATAGTAGGCAAAGGAAAAAGATCCACATTAGGGTCACTATGAAAACAAGGTTGAAGAGTATTCTACATCACAATAATATCCTTCCCTTTATCATAAGAACTCTCACCTAGAATCATAAGAATATCACCATCATTAATAAGATATAAACATGTACATAGGTAATATCAACACCAATACCAATTCATGAACACCGATAGTAGAGCCCGAAGCCAAGGAAGAAGGAACACCTCCACCAAGATCATTAATAGCCACATCAAGAATGTCATCAAACAAGACACCCTCATTACTAGTTGAACAAGGACTCCTACCCATATCTTCATTGTCAAAAAAATAATAATTTTGCCTTCTTGAAATAAATAGAATATTCAACATGTTAAGAATAGAATTTAACCACTACAATATCCTTCTGAATAGACCATCCATCTTGGTCATAAAGTAGACCATTAAAAATTTCCCCATTGTACCAAATAAATATCATGAAAAGAGCTACTACCAATAAACTAAATAATATCATCCTTCTTCCTATGTTCTTGCAAAGCCACAACATTGGAAACCAAAGAAATGGTGAGTTTGGTAGAAAATTCAATGGGTATGTGATTACATAACTAAAAGACACCCTCTTCCTAGCAATCCAAATAAACTATAACACCTTTGAAGACATAAGAAATAAATATTGTATATTGTTTTTGTGTTCTAATATTTATTTTCCATTTAACGCACTTACATTTTTGTTAAGTTGAAGAACTTGTGAAATATTAGAAGTAATTATGGAGAAATGGCTTATTTAAGAACTCATTGACAAGTCATAATCTACCTTAATGTGTATCATGGTGAGATTATGACTTACTACTCATTTCTTATCGTACACATCTTAACCTTAATAGCAAAATGAGAGATGCCCAACTCAATCAAAAAATTGAGTTAGTGTGTTGTGTGATTGAAGACATTAAATATTCATAATCTATTATATCATAAATGTTTTTTTTTCTAAATTACACTGTAAACATTTTTCTCATTAATATTTTGAATAATACATTGTAATCCATCATTAATATGTAGAAAGAGTGCAAATAAAAAATAAAAAATAAAAAATAAAAAATTATGAATTCCATTAATCTAAATTAAAAAAAATGAACTGAAATAAAACCTAAAAGATTAAAAAAAAAAACTATAAATAAATAAAACATTAATAAATAAACATATACAAAATTAAATTAAAAAAGAGATTTTGCAAATCTACAAATAAAGAAGGGTGCGTATAAACAAATATATACAACCAAAATAAAACAAACATACAAATCAAAATTTATCTATATTAAAAATTATATATTTAAAAAAAAAAAACTTCTTAAATATGCATAACCGAACAAACAAGAAGAAAAAAGAGAGGCATGAAAAATAGACCAAGAAAACATGGATTTATATACAAATTAAAAATAAAATAAAATAATGTTGTTGCTTACCTAAACAAAACATGATTGTGAGAGAAACTTGCATTTGACTAGACTTGTATTTCTTTTTCAAAGCTCACCTCACGTTTCCCTTGTTCAAATTTCCTTTGTTCAAATCTACTTTTAAAATAAAATATACAATAATAACAAAATACAATTCCTAACAATGGACTTACATGCATATAATAACTAATTTAAAATCACAAAATATAATTCCCAATAATAGACTTATATGCATATAATAAAGATGGGTAATACACTAGTGTTTGAATGAAAAAATATTTTGGTTTGTTATTTATTATAATGTTTTATTTATAGGCATGATTTTTATCATTAAGAATGTATGTATGTATGTATGTATAGATAGATAGATAGTTTTTCATGTACTATTTAGTGTGTGGTACTTTTAAACATTCATATTTTTTAGATGTAAATTTGATATTTTTGTTTACTTAGCTTTTTCTTTCTCATGAAATCTTAATCATTTCTAATAGTCAAAAGAGGGCCACGACATGTTTATAATAAGGAATCTAAGAAAAGCATAAGCACTCTCAAAAACACTCAAGTAGTCTATTTAAGAATATGGGTACACTTGAGCATCTTGTACAACCATTAAGCACTTGATGTATCATAGGTATCTATTTTCACATAAAAATTCATGAGAAATTAAGCTAATTAGGCTAAGGGAAATCACAAAAACCCAACAATTTAACTAAATTTAACGTAAATTAATGAAAGTATTGTGAATAAGGAAATCAAACTAAATAAATTTAAAAAAAAACTTTATGGAAGATTCATTTCCATTGTCCTTCTCTCTCAGTGTTGCTATGATTAACCTGCAAAATGGCACAAAAAATCGAAGTTCGTGATTACGAAAATTGATGAGAAATGGGCTAAATTTATAGATTTTGGAGGGTGAGAATGGATAGTTGAGATTCATTTTGGAACATAATCGATCAACAATGGAGATTGCTTAAGACAATTGATTAAGAAATAAACTCATTTGATTGATGACTCAACTGGATTGATTGATCAGTGAACTGAATAGATTGATCAAATGACTGAGTTGATTGGTCTGTTAACTGATTTGATTGCTCTGTTCCAAAAAGTTGATTGAGAGTTAAAAAAGGTGATTGATGAGTTAACTGAGTTAACTGAGGAGTTAACTAATTTGATTGCTCAATTGACTAATTTGATTGCTTAGACAGACTGAAAGTCAGTGGTAGTTAGATTTTCAACATCTGCTGTAGGAATTTGAGATGAAATTTACATTTCATTTTCATTTCAATTTAAATTTGGATTTTTGAAAAGTGAAATGCACATGTAATTAATTGAAATTTGATGAAATTAGAATTTGAGGATTTGAATTTTGAATCTGAATTAGAAGAATACATTAGCTAATTAAATAATTTTGAATTTTTTTACTATTAGAAATGGAATTTAATTAAATAATAAAAATTATTTAATTAAAGGAATTAAATTACAATTAATTAAATAATAAATATTTAATTAATATAAGAGGTTGAATGATTGATTGATTCGAGGAAAATAGAGTAATTAGTAAGATTGAAAAAAGATGATTAGGTTAATTCAAAAGAATAAATAATTAGCTTAATTAAATATTTAAAAAATTATTTAATTATTTAGGATGAATAATTGATGTGTAATCGATGAGACATTTTTAGGTGTCTACATTTGCCCCTCTTTGAGGCAATGTTGGAACAACGTTATTTCTAAGAATTTTTTTAAAATTTCCTACCCTAGTATGCCCCGGTGATGGAGGTAGGATGCCCCCTCAAGAGATTGTTTGTGCATTAAAAGCATGAATGATCTCTCGAAAGAAGAAGAATGTTAGATGAAAGATAGAAGAGCCGTTAGCTTAATGTCATGATTGGGTTTGATTAGATAAAAGAGATGGTATGAGTGATTTGTAGATTGATTGAGTGATTATATTGATTGGATTTATCAACTTGATAAGATAAAGATCAAGTTTGGTTTCGGGCAGGACACATCCTGTATAAGACAAAGATAGATCAAAACGTCTGGTTACAGGAAGGATACATCCTATATAAGATGAAGATAGATGATTGGGTCTAGTTTCAGGAAGGACGCATCCTGTATAAGGCAGATGATTGATGAAAGATATTATGAAAGTGAAGAATGTTAGGAAATAGAATTGATTGATGGATAGAATAGTTGATGTGAGGAAATGATTTGAGATGGAACTAGGAGAAATGAGAAGATGAGTTAAAGAGATGGAAAAGATATAACCATGACTTCTTGTGCCTTTATTTTTTAGCTCAACATTATCATTATTGAGCCTTATTATGTATCAATTTAGCTTTGTACACCAAGGTATAAGGAACCAAGGTGTAAATGATATCCCATTGCAGTAACAAACACATTGCAGACAAGGAGTGAACCCCTCCATTCTGGGTGTAGCACTAAGGGTCGAGGTATGTGCAACAGTCACAAGCATAACTATCCTTGACTTTCATTTTTGCATAGGATACTTGTCGAATGAACATACCAACACAGACACCCAAGGCACCATTTCCCCAGAACTTCATCGGTTCACACCACAAGCAACAAACAAAGAAAGAGATCATGACCATCTTGACTCCTCTAGTCACTTGTGGACATCCTTGAGTAGCATAGGAACATGATCTATCACCAATTGATAAAAAGATAAAGACTAACTAGGACAAAATCCAACAACCATACTGGTCTGTGCTTTTATTTTGATTGCTTGATGTGATGGTTGATAATGTTTGGTTTCAGAGATTTGAATACCCCATGTAAGACCAATCTGTCTGGTTTCGAGTGTACCCTTCCCTATTTAAGACAAGATTATTGATTGATGGATATGGTTAGTTGATCTTGATAAGACAACTTGATCGATTTGATTGTAGATAGTGGTAAGATAGTTCATCCTTTGCTTACTTCATGTGAAGTGTTTGCTGGATATTTGCTAGGGTGTTTGATTTCTGAGAGACATTTTATTACAATTTTGTTGATTTTTTATGTGGTTTTTTTCAAGATATTTTTTGATGTTTTTGTGTTTTTTAGGATTGTATTTGAGTGTTTTTAATTGATTTTTAAAGACTTTATTTGATTTTTAGGGATTTTTTCATGACATTATTTGATTTTTAAGGTTTTTTTCAAAACTTTATTTGATTTTTTAGGGATTTTTACAATACTTTATTTGATTTTTAGGGATTTTTTCAAGATATTATTTGATTTTTAGGGATTTTTTCAGGACATTATTTGATTTTTAGTGATTTTTTCAAGACTTTATTTGATTTTTATAGATTTTTTTAGGACTTTTTTCTTTTTATGGATTTTTTTAGGAATTTATATGATTTTTATAGATTTTTTCAGGATTTTTTATGATGTTTTGGATTTTTGGAACTTTTTATGATTTTTATATATTTTTGGGACTTTTAAAATATTTTTGGATGATTTTTTGATTGACATAAAAGACATGTCAAGATTTATTCTCAAGCAAGACGTATCTATTCGCCCCAATGTCTAGTGAGGCATATAACCTTATGAATGTATGGAGGAGTTGGTGGGCTATAAATGGATAGATGAAAGATGGAGGTAGCTTATTATGGATCAGAGTTAGAGGACTAGATGCAATGAATGGCATGTGGTCTACATGAAAGGACATATCAAGAGCTTTTTCAAACCATTTTTTTTGCATTTTTCTTTTTCTTTTTGTCTTTAGTTTTGATCAAGATCAAGGATATGAAAAAGGGGATATGGATGGAAATAGGATATGGATAAAAGAAGCAAGGAATATGACAAGGGATATGGACTAGAGGGTATGGATAAGGTGAAGCAAAGAGGATACTTGATGTGTGTTGCTTATGAAAATCCTTAACTTTGTGAAGATCAAAGATTGAAAAACAAGATGGATGCAGATAGGGTGATGAATAGTGGATGAAGGATAAGAGGGATGTGACAAGAAAGATAGAGTGGATGAAACTGGCCCCCAAGTGTAGAGGTCTCCTTTTGCAAAAGGGGGATTATGTGAGACCATCACAACATCTAGCGCTACCCGAATAAGTGTTCCTGAACATTTCAAATATAGAGACCCAACCCACACTTAGAACCTTTAGAAAATTCAACGAAACATATGTAGCGACTAGGAAGCACCCTCTAAAGGGAATAATAATCCCAAACTAGATCAAGGTATTTAGTTTTTGATTACCCATGTGTGTGCAATTGCATTCATTTTGGTCCATATGATCATTGTAATCTTTAGAATCTGACATGACTAGCTACGTGAGTTATCCTTACTTCAAAAGAATCCTGGATACAACCTCACTATCAACAACTGCCCATAGCCTCGATGAGTTTATCGTTGTAATCTCATGAATATTGCTCCATTGCCAGCCATGCATCCATAGCCCCGATGGAGTTACTCGCATGTTCCTAAACCCAAGCATTTTGATATTTCATGCACTTTTTCTTTTATTTTATCTCTATTTCTTTTCTTTCTTATACTTTTGTTTTGATATTTTGTTATTGCCTCTTTTCTTGTCATCTATTCTTTTGTGCTTTGTCTTGTAAGAAATGAAGCTCATATAGGCTTGAGAATTACAGTGGCATTGAAGTAGGATTTTAGATTTTTCACTAGTCGCATCTTCGACTAAGAGGTCACAATGATTTAGAGCGATTGGTTAAGTGTATGAAATATAGTAATCAAAAGATTTTGGCATCATGATACAACAAGTGAATCTATTTCTAGGTCGAGTATGTACCCAACCAAAAGATAATGTTAAAGAGGAACAACCTCGGATTCTGAAGTGTTTCGTGATTATATATCTAAGAAATGGACTGAACATGAGATTGAGCATGGGCGAGCATGTGACAAAATGACACAAATGCTTATTTCACAAATGAATGATGTTTATGCAAAGGATTAAATGGAAGGGATGAACAGATGGAAAAATAGGTGTTGGACAATAGATAGGATTTTGGAAGATTTGCGCAAGGATAGATGGAAATGTCTTCAAGATCAACTTTGGCACATACCTTGAGGGGTGGTGGAGTAATGGAGGAAAAGTGGATTTTGGATTTTGAGATTTTGATGGAGGAGTGGATGTGGAATGCAGGACATAAGGACCCAAAATGGATGAAGGAAATGATGGAAAAATAGATTTGGAAAGTGGGAGATGTGTAGATGGACAATTGAAGGAAGCTTTTGGAATAGAAAGTCTAGATGCCAATTTTGATTTTTCTTTGGGATGCAATGCTTTAATGGGAATCCACATTGATTTTGATTTTTCTTTTCTTTCTGGTTCTTTGGAACGCATTGCTTCTATGAGGAATTTAGAAACCCACATGGTTTCTGATTTTTCTTTTTGCTTAATGGGCCTTTGTGGGCTTTTGAAAATTACTTTTTTCTTTTGGCTCAAACTTTTCTTTGTTTTTACATGTCTTTTAGATGGGACATGTTGATATTTTGATAGATATGGATATTTGGACTTATTAATTTTATTATTAGCATCCAAATTGCTTCTAAAGGGAATGGGATTCATGGATGAATAGGAATGATACAAAGGTAATTTGGATGGGTTGATGTAAGTAGATGGCTGGAAGGTGCTCAAAGATGTATGCCTTTGTTGATCTTGATTTATGAAAGGGTAATTGGATTGTGAGCTAGGGATCATATGAATAGGCAATGGAGGAATATATGGTCCTAAGATAGATAGAAGGGACGAAGGCTTTGATTTTGGGATAAAAGGACCCACAATGGATTTGGAGGATAGAGATTGTGTATGTTTGGATTTAGAAGAAGGGATACTTTGATCTTGACCTGGAAGAGGATCATCAAAGTTTGTGCTTCGCTCTTGATTTTGAACTGGATCATTGGAGGGGATATAAGAGATATTGGGATCTTGCTTAGGAGGTGGGTGTTGAATGGGATTGGGAAAGACACATTTCTCTTGAGATGGAAGGGGATCATCATGGATGGAATACAAAAAGATTAGGGAATCGTCATAAGACTCTTGACATGTAGGATCTTGATCAAAAATTGGATTAGATGAAAGGGTTGTTCTTGATCTTGATTTATTTTTGGAGTCATTTCTTCTGATTTTGGATTAGATGCAAGATAAGGACTAAGGACTTTGGACAAACCTATGATCACAAAAGATGTGAATAAGATGCTTTTGTTTTGAATTGAAGACCTTGTTTGGCAATTTTGTTGTTGATTGAGTTGGTTGTTTCTATGACCTTGTTTGAGCACAATTTTTGTTTTGAGGGGTTTTGAAAACACTGCATATAGATAGCAATGACAGTATGGTCAATTGGACTTGTTTTTAACAACTCTAAAAAATCAGAGTTATGTGAGTAAAAGGGCCTAGATTGGCCCAAGATGAACTGACTCTTACTGGTTTAAAACATCGAACAAATTAGAGACATAAAGAAAGCATTAACAACCTAGGCTAGAAAGTAGAAACCATCTGACCCTCGCAATAAAATACCCAAGCAAGACGGATAGATAGAGAATCTAGTAGCACTGGCACCCCCACCATGACACTCACTTCTCGAGCATGCCAAATTCTCTTACCTCAAAGATCTGAAGATCTTATCACCAGGGAATTCTTGTCTCATTCTTGAAGGGTATATGAGGGTTATCTACAGGGTATGATCTGCACTCCCTGAACCATCAAATGTGGGATTTTTGGTCAACTAAAACAATTGGCTCATAGTATAATTATGAGGGATCACCAATTCAACAAGAGATTCTCAAAGCAAGCCACTTAAGGCTTTAACTGAGCTTATTGGTGTAGAGAGGGCCTACACATATGTCGAATTCACTCAGCACTCCAACCACTTAACCAACATATTTATATAGCGGCGTGGAAAAACCGCTCAAGATCGTGTTGGGAGAGTCAATATCCCCAACATGTCCCAATTCAAGATACCTATGTGGGGTGATGAAATCCCTAGTCAAAGATATCCCTCACTACTAAAATAAAAAATGGGAGTTGTTGTCACTTTTCCCTATCTCCCAAGACCCCGGAGGTGGGTGGAAAGGTGCTTCATGCAATTGTGGGTCCACCCTACAAAATGAGAAAGCCCTCCAAACACAATAAACAAAAGTTCATTAACCTTACAATATTGCAATGTGTGAGCTATCCTAAGCGTAAAATAGATCCATGTCAATTTTTAAGCCCAAATCGAAATGTGAATTGCATACACGGGTTTATTTTAAAGCACCAAAATGAAGTGTGAATAAAAATGGAAACTAATAAAGGAAACCCTGCAACCCACAAGTTAGTAGTTTCCATAAAAATCTTGGACCGATCGAATCTTCTTTGTTTCCTCATGACACACTACAGACAAAATGTCAGAAGCACAAAAAATCAACACATAAATGAAAAAGTTGGAGATAGACTAAAACAAACTTTTACCAAACACATGCAAAAACATCTATCAACTTATGCAATACAAGAACCTAACGAATGCGACATGATGTTTATACTAATGCAATTTTTTTATCAGACAAATGTGAAATATAAACCTAATGAATACGAAATTAATATTGACATAAAGATAAAAATGAGAACCATGCAAAACAAAAGGTTAAAGTGTGCAAAATTTTATCTGAGTCCTAAACTGGTTTCCTCTATCATGTCATACTTCATAATGTACACTTGCACAAGCCTTTGGTATTTAAAATATGCAATTTGCAATTCGAGCTCGTTGAATTTTTGTTCTTCTTCGAGGATTCTCTGGAAAAACCTTTGTTGCCTTCTCTATTCAGATCACCTTCTAGATCCTAAAATTTTAAACTTTACCTTGCATGTCATGGCTTATGTGCATTTTAAGGAAAAAACTGTAAATAAACATGCAAATTTCCAAAACAAAAAGATCTAATTTGATTCTGAAAGGCACCAAAAAAACGTAGAAATACACATAAGAACCTCACCCCTTTTGTTACCTTTGAAAGAATGTGAAACGTACGACTAGCGGATGTGAAAAGGCCGACAAACTTATGCAAAACCTTAAAAGAACGAATGTGAAATTATGATCAAGCACATGCAAAATTCTGTATAGGTTAATGCGAAATGTTTTCTGTTCCTGCGTGATTTCATACAAAAAACCTACAAAAAAGAGAAAATATGTTAGTTGTTGTGCTTCACATCAGGTTCACCATTGTTTTCACATCAAAAGTCATGAGAAATTAAGCTAATTAGGCTAAGGAAAATCATGAAACCCAACTAATTAACTAAATTTAATGTAAATCAATGAAAGTACTACAAATAAGGAAATCAAACTAAATAAAAAAAAAGCCTTTAAATGATAGATTCGCTTCCATTGTCCTTCTCTTCTCTGTGTAATGCTATCTCTCAGTGTTCCTATGATTGACTTGCAAAATGGCACAAAGATTTGAAGTTCGTGATTAAGAAAATTGAGGAGAAATAGGATGAATTTATAGATTTTGTAGGGTGAGAATGGACATAACTTGAGATTCATTCAGGAACAAAATCAATCAACGATGGAGATTGCTTGAGATAGAATTGATTGAGAAATAAACTCATTTGATTGATGAGTCAACTAGATTGATTAGATGACTAAGTTGATTGGTATGTTAACTGATTTGATCGCTCTATTCCAAAAAGTTGATTGAGAGTTAAAAAAGGTGATTGATGAGTTAACTGAGGAGTTAACAAATTTGATTTTCTCAGTTGACTAGTTTGATTGCTCAGTCAGACTGAAAGTCAATGGGAGTTAGATTTTCAACACGTGTTGTAGGAATTTGAGATGAAATTTACATTTCATTTTCATTTCAATTTAAATTTAGATTTTTGAAAATTGAAATGCACGCGTAATTAATTGAAATTTGATGAAATTGGAATTTGGGGATTTGAATTTTGAATTTGAATTAGAAGAATAAATTAGCTAATTAAATAATTTGAGAAATTATTTAACTATTAGAAATGGAATTTAATTAAATAATAAAGATTATCCGATTAGCAATTAAATTGCAATTAATTAAATAATAAATATTTAATTAATATAAGAACAGGTTGAATGATTAATTGATTGGAGGAAAATAGAATAATTAGTAAGATTGAAAAGTGTTAATTAGATTAATTCAGAAGAATAAATAATTAGCTTAATTAAATAATTATTTAATTAACTAGGACGAATAATTGGTGTCTAATCGTTGAGACATTTTTAGGTGTCTACAGTACCCATTTTTTGGTAGACATTAGATTGCAAGTTCATCCAAGATTTGCAAAGGATGCAAACAAGTGGAATAATGCACCAACATATGATATTTAAAAAAATCATGGGCATATAGAACTTTGGTGTGCAACTTGGACATAATCATTGGGTGTATAAACTCTTGGATAGACACTAGATAGGACAGGGTGGAACACACTACTATCTTTGATAACACTATCATAGAACACATTATCTAAAATTTGAATCTAACAAAAATGTCCTACTATCTTCTGTCATTTTTGTCTAACTCTAACTAATAATCAACAGGTAAGGAATAACTAAGATAGATCACATAATTTTCCGTAGACACCCATTTTTTAGTAGACAAGTTGTAAGTTTATCCAAGAGTTGTAAAGGATGCAAACACATAGAATAAGATAATAATGTATGACATTAAATAAAATGACAGACTTACAAAACATTAGTGTGTGATTTGGACATGGCCATAGGTGTATAGACACATGACTAGACACCAAAGTATTTATGTTCCAAATAGGACATAATTACACATGCTACTATCTTTGATAACACTATCACAAACAGATTATCTAAAAAATTGGATCTTACAAATCAACTTCTATATCAAGAATACATCTTCATCAATTAACGAATCAAACATAATTTCTATTAATTCTCCTATTCCTTTAAACATTTCTAATTTTAATTATAGTTGAACCTCAACTCTATGCTTCTTTTTCTTACTAAATCTAAATATTTGTTAACTATTTTATTTATTATATTCAATTATTTTTTAGATATAAAAACTATGCATTTAGTAAATAAATTTAGAACACAATAGTAGGGTTCTATTTGTATATTACAATTGATGAATCAAGAGTTCAAATTGGATTGAGATTTTTAATTTCTTTTGGACGTTTTAAGTTTGATTGTATTCATGTTTCAAGAATTATTTATTGATTAAATAGTATCTAATTAGATTTTGATAGAAGGTGATTCCTTGTTTGAATTGAATTTATTTTCTTTAGTCCCTTATTAGCCATGAAAGGATTTTGATGATTTATTTGGTTAGAGTGCTTACTAGGTCAAAGAAATTCATCATGATAGTATCTTATAGCACCAAAAAAAAAGGCTTGACAAGTATATTCAAATAAGTCACATTTTAAACCTTGTAGGAATTTAATATTTTAATGGTACGAGTGCACATTGTTTGTGTAGAATATCTGAGCATGATAAGAATATATCATGCATATGGAGATTATTCTATTTGATTAAAATATCAATTTGCATATGTTATGTTAATGAGTATTTTATGAATTTGTTACATACCTTAAGGGCAATTATTCTATTTAAGAGTAAATTGGTTATTAATGTATCTTCTAAGTTACAAAAATCTCTCTTATTGAGTTGTCTTTATTCTAGTTATGCATATTATTGTTATTTGTCTAGCATATTTTCTTATTAGATCTTCTAATCTAGCTAATTATTCAATGTAAGGATAAATAGGTGGAGCTTGAGAATAGGAAGGTGGAACATTATGGTAGGTGGGTATCTGAGATGACTGTGATACAAATGGAAGGCTAGTGGAAGGAGGTACATATAGGAGTATTGATTGGTAAAATTGCCCCCATTACTAACATGATTATGATTAACATTTTGCATAGAGGTAGCCATAATTGAAGATGTATATGCAGACACATTAGGCAAAGATGTAGGCATAGGAATGGAATGCTCAACTTGATTTGGAGGACTTGAAGGATTGGAACGACTAAGAGCTTCAACAAAACTTTTCATTGGCATAATATTAAAGTCTACAATATGTTAAATGTTATGCAACATTTCCGCACCATTTTAATCACTTTGAATCATTCTCCCCGAGCCTTCAATCAAGGGGATTTCTCACTATTCGAATTTTCTTGACCCATCCATTGTTGAAACCTATCCAAATCAAGGTCACGTTTACCCAATTAGTCAATTTTTACTCAAGTTAAGCATTCATCCTCATCATGAGAAGTATGAGGGTAATGGTTCTCCATAATGTTACACATGCCTTGTGTAGGGATACAAGAATCACTCAAGTTCTCCTAGAATAGGTTATTCAACCTAGGCTCAACCCTTAGTATTTAAAATTTGGGAAGCCATAAGTCTATAGCTTCTTCTCACAGGGGTATTGGATGTGGTAGAGAGGGTAATGAAACTCATGCACAAAGAAGGAAAATCTAAATAAATGGATTTGTACTCACAATACCTCCCATACAATTGATTATGCAATGAAAAATGTGATTAAACAATGCAATTTAAAAATAGAATGACTAATTATCCAATTAATTAAGCAATATTCACTAAAGAAATGAACTATCATTGCTTCTATTTTTGAGAATAATAAGAAATTGTTACAAGTGCGATTGTCGTTGAACCAAAAGATCGACTTGTTAACGCCCGATACAACAAATAGACTTATAGAATCCATGGGAGGCGGGTAAGTCATGTCACAAACCCGAGCGTCTAGCTGCACAACACAAGGAAACCTAGGGCACACACCTTGCAACAATCCCCCCCCTAGCGCAAGCGAGGGGTTTGAACCTGTGACCAAGCTTTGATACCACTTGTTACAAGTGTGATTGTCGTTGCACCAAAAGATCGACATGTTAATGCCCGATACAACCACTAGACTTATAGAATCCACAAGAGGCGGTTAAGCCATGTCACAAACCCGAGCGCAACGCTACACAACACAAGGAGACCAAGGGCACACACCTTGCAACAAAAACAACAATCAAATTTGAGCATATAAATTAAAAATTATGCAGCCGACAAGTTAATTTCATCAAAATATATTACATTTTTTGTGAGTCAAACATATAAATTTATGTAAATTAAATGTATAAATGATATATTTTAGAAATGATTGATAGTGTGAATTAATTAAATGCATACAAATCAAAGCTGAAAATGAAAATAAAAAATGCAAGCACTATGTCGAGCTCACCAAAATGTAATGAAGGAAAATGGGGGTTCACAAGTTTATGCATGCAAATGAGGAACTAGACCTATTTCACAAACATTACATCAAAGGATGAATCTACTTGGCTCAATCACAAATCCGATTGAAAATAACTGAGCACAAGACAAATTCAAGTCTCCTTTGTTTGAGTTGAAAATGAGCTATGGAAAGATGTAAATTGAATGCAATATCTAGAGCTAAAGGCACAAAATTGACATAAATTAACATGAACAAGTAGTTTCAGATTTGATATGTATCCATAAACACAAATCTCGAACCAAGGAGATGATAGGAACCTGTGTCTGGAATTTGAGCCTGCAAGTGTGAGACAAGGATGCTCTAGGCGACCATGTCCTTAGCATGTCAGATGCAGACAAAAAATATCTTTATGAGATCATAATGCAATCCAAAATTATCTCCTAATGATTCATAAGACATAGGTGTGTGGGGCGACCTTATCCTCCACTTTTCATTCCTACAAAAGCTAGATCCGATTGTCTCTATCTACTTTGCCTAATTCTACAATTATATCATTTGTACCTATAACCTGCACATAGGAGAAGAGAAGTTGTGTTGGGGATTGGGGTATACCTAAGTTAAAGCCCAGGTTTGAAATTAACCCTATAACTGAAATTGAAATAAAATGGAAGTGCAAAGCATGCCTTTTGAGGGCAGAGACTAGATTTGAAGTGAAATGCTAAAATTGGAATGTTATACCTTGATGAATCTTGTCTTTAAGTCTTCATACAAAGGTTGATGTTTCATGTAGGAATGTAGGATGTCTTCATAATGCCTTGATCATGGATGTTAAATTTTGCAATGTAAGCACCTACAAGATAAAATGGCAAAAAAGAACAACTTCCATGAATGAGAGTTGCACTAACGAATGCTATATTAGTCAAAAGAAAAGAATACAGAATTATAGGATGAGTTACAATTGTATAGTGAGATGCTTATAAAGAAAGCACGGAGCTAAATTTAGGAGAGCTAAAGTGCAAGCATGAGGAGCTATATAAAACTCAACTCTAGCTAAACTAGATGCATAAAAGCTAAAGTAGGTGCGCAACTAAAATAAGAACTCCCAAGTGTACTTAAGCAAAAAAGCAACTAATAGATAAATATGCTCTAACACCCCCCCTTAAGTGAAACTCAGGGTGAGTAGAAAAAATCTAAATGCATGAATACAAAAATAGGTCTTGACAATATAAGGCCTAATTAGGTACCCATGTACAAACCAGTGAAGTCTCTCTAAGTGAAGAAGGAGAAAAACCACTTGGGAAAAAACCCATCTCCAAAAGTGATCATATAAGCACAATCAAGATCCCCCCACAACAAGAAATAAAAACCCTTTTGCAATTGTATAAGTTGAGAAATCATAAAATTTTAAAAAGGGTAAAAATGATATCATTGAGTACCTGATGAACATTCATGAAAAAATTTCTACACATCTAGATAGGGGACTCTAAGAGCTTCCTGACGATACACGAAAGCTAAAAAATGGAGTTTGTTTGCAAGTTATGGCCTCGGAAGTGCAAAACTAAAGGCTGAATTTTGAAGCATACTTTAGAAAATTGGTGTAGAATCTTATCAAAGTACTTACAAAATTATATAGCCCTCTAAATCAGCTTTCTAACGATGCCTCATTTTCCCAATTTCGACTCTGTACGACAAAGTTATGAGCAAAACATTGAAGACTATTTTAGGGCTTGGAAGACTTCAAGGAACCCAAAAATGATTTATTATTTTAAATAGAAACTTTCAAAAAATAGTGCGTTTTCAAAAATAGAAAGTTTCCAAAAATAGTTTTCGAAAGAAGAAACTTGTCAAAAACAGATACTTGCTGAAAATGTAAACTTTTCAAAAAAATGGAAACTTTCTGAATTTTTTTTGCAAAGAATTCCACGATCTTCAATTTCAAAAAATTCACAGGTGATTGTAGGATTCTCGAGTGTCCTAAGAATGATGGTGACATCTGTTTAGCCCAAAACTAACCAAAGTTTTCAACTACCCTCAAAACTTGACTCGAAAAATGTGCCCTCAACTAATTTGACCCCAATTTCAACTGCCCGAATTTTGACAAAATGACAGTCAATTTTAAGATTTTTCAATGTTATGAACACGATGGTGATGCTTGTTTTTCTCTAAAGTTGATAAGAAATTTGCCCACCTTCAAATCCACAAAAAGCAAATATGTGACCCTGCAATGCTTCTGAGCAAAGAAACCCTCAAAACTTGAGAAGGGGTTTTGCCAAATCCACACTCTGAAACCATGTTTAATTTTGCAACACAAGGACTTGCAAGATCAAACAACAGAAAAGAAAACCTTCCAAAAATGAGAGTTGCACAAATGAATGCTATAAATTACTCAAAACCAAAGAATACAGAATTAGAGGATGAGTTACAATTGTACAATGAGGTGCTTATAAGAATGCACATTGTTAAATTTAGAAGAACTAAAGTGCAAGCATGAGGAGCTAAATAAAACTCAACTCTAGCCAAACTAGATGCATAAAATCTAAACTAGGTGCACAATTAAAATAAGCACTTTTAAGTTAACTTAAGAAAAAAAGTATAACTATTTGTAAAAAAATAACTAATAGTTGAATATGATCCAATGGTTGTTGGCTTGGATGCTTGAAATCTAAATACTTGACCTCTCCTTCACTGCCTTGATAATGCTTGATTAATTTCTCACTTGAATTGAATTTTTCTCTTTAAAAATCGACCTAGAAACTTATGGAGAGATTTGTCAAATGAGGGGGTAAGGCTTTCTTTTACACCTCTTTTCATGAAATGTGTGTGAAATTGAAATAGGCCGACATGGGAAGGGAATCCCCGACCATATTTTATGACCGTGGTCAAGTTCAAAATTGGGCCCCTTTAATAAAAATGGGGATACCCAAGATGACTTTGTCCAAGGACAAGGGCATATGAGACATCCTTGTCCAACCTATCAAGATTGAGTTTAAGACCATTAAACCAGATGAGCATGAAGATTGAGATCTAAAGCTATTGTGAGTAGAATCAAACATGGTCAAAGCATGGAAGGGCAAAACACTAAAGTGAGGCCTAAGTGAGGATGAAATTGTTTAGGGATACAATTTACTATAATACACTAGATATATAAGATCTAAAAAAATTAATATCCAAATATGATTGATTTTAGTTTGATAACATGTTTAAGAAAAATATTATGATACATAAAGAGTTTTAGATTAACATCTTTCCAAGATAATATAAAAATCTAGGATGTGTGTTAAAATGATTCTCATTTTTTGTCGATAGGGAAGAGAAGAGGTCAAGTTTGGATGAAGAAAAGGAAGAAAACTATAGTGTTGTATATCGTAATTAATCTAACAGTCATACTTGAACCGATTTGTTTGTAATCTCTATGAGATCTTAGGCTTGTGATGTGTTACTGACCTATTGTTTTGCTTATAAGGTTGATGAGTTGTTTTGTTGTAGTGTTGGCAATTTTGGTTAAATGTCAGTGTGATTGATTGTCGAACCAGAAGGAGTATCTGTAGTATGTGTGAAGGCAGATAGGAGCATGAAAAGGATCTGATCAAGTAGAGTAGTGCTATTTACCAGATCAACAAATGCATGTTGTTCTCTAACAATTACAACAGTTAAATCCCTTAACCGGGTAAGCTTTAACAGGCTTAGTGCCATCTAAATCCTCTAACAAGGTGATCCATTAGCTTGGATTTCAAATCCTCTATAGAGGTTACTCCTAATAGAGTATTGCTTCTAATAGTGCATTATAGTCAATCCCTTAACCGGGTGGTTCCAAACAGGATCTGTTCCTAACAGGACATTTTGTAAAGCTTTAACAGGCTTGGCTCCTAACAGGG
The DNA here is from genome assembly GCF_030272615.1 of Cryptomeria japonica. Classification (NCBI taxonomy): domain Eukaryota; kingdom Viridiplantae; phylum Streptophyta; class Pinopsida; order Cupressales; family Cupressaceae; genus Cryptomeria; species Cryptomeria japonica. The sequence goes on from NC_081409.1 coordinate 303,253,258, forward strand.
CAAACTTCGGAAGAGTTTAGAATACTTGTGGGTATTCATCCCCACTGTGGTTTTCCCCATTTGGGTTTCCACATCAAAAATCATTGTGTCAAGTGGTGAATGGTTTTTGCGGTTATGTTTGATATGGTTAATTTGCTTAACTGTTAAATCCACTTAGTTATGTTAAGATGCCTGACAGTAATCTGAAATGTCCTTTTACTATTGTTAGTAAAGTGTTTTGATGTTTTGGTTAAATGGTTTGAGAGTTTCAAAGTTGTTATACTATTATTTTTTTATGCTAGTCAACGGATATACTTGATAGTGTTATTGCAATTTGTAGCTCAGTGTTTGAACCAGTTAGTTTAGAGATTGATTTATGAGTTGGGTTCTGAGTTTGGTGAAATTTTAGTTGGTTATTCTATCTACTGATTCACCCCCCCCTCTCAATAGTTTTCTGGATCCTTCTGGATTCATCATATCATCACGAGGGTTATATAAACACACATAGCAATCATCAGCACATTGTTCAAGACAACCTTGACCGCTCATTGATTCTTGTAACTCATCATGCGGTTTACACTTCATGCAATGTACTTTCTCATTCCCAAGATAAAACTGTTATCTCTACGCACCAAAACCCACTTGAAACTCATCACATACAACATGCATATGTGGCATAATCATCACCAATCACCATTTGATCATAGATCAACACAACCAATTCAACAGGCTCCATCGACTAGGGTTTGGCATATCAACAAGTAGGGTTACTAGTTGATCTCACTGCTTTTAGAGTAATATCAGTTTCCTTCACTTGCTCAACTATCGATTGCATAACAACATCACTACCGATTACAATTGACATCAATGACAACACAATAGTACATCAATGTAATCTTCAATCAAAAGCCAACATCTCATTCACCCCTTTAGTTAGCACCAATAATGGCCTTATAATATCCTAGAAAATGTAACTTTTCTTCTTTTTGGTTCCCAACAGTACATCGACTCATTTTACCACTCCAGTTGATTTTCATTGAAACTTGAGTTTTGGTGGCACAACTTCGAGAAGCCATAACGTTTGACTTAGGCGTCTGATTTTCTATTATAACATATCATTGGAAATCTTGCAAAGAGATATACAACACCAAATACATCTAAAGATCTATTTGTCCAGATTTCAAACCTTTTCAAGGCTTCTAAGGTCCTCAATTTCGAGTTTGAAACTTTATTCGAGAAATTTATCAAGACAAAAACTTTAATATCTTCCAAGCGGTACAGGATATCGAGACGATTCTTTCACCAATCAATTTATTTTTTTGATTTCACTCCTTGACACTCATTTTCATGTTCATATGAACCCAAATAGGCCAACTTACTAAAAACATCAAGTGAATATTATTCTTTGTTTTAATCTTCTATCTATCCTATACCTTGTAACTATCATCATGGGCTCCAAAACAACTAAAGAAAATCATAAAACAAAAGAAAAATACAATATTTTGGGGTGATACAAGATTTCTCTTTACCTTGGATGCTCATGCATCAAGTAGCCATAGTCCCTCCTAAAGGGGCCCAAATTTGAAGTTGTTGGGGGTGTCAATTCCTACCATTTGTGATCCAATCGCAATAAGTTGATATGATTGTTGAAAGTTGGTCTAAATGTGAAAATACCTTGAGAATCCTATATAAGAGAATCATCTCTAATTCATTAAGACATCTTTTTCATAAGCTACCATTCCAATACAAGAACAAATATTCTTCCCCAAGATACAAGGGGCATCAAGCTACAACAAGTTGTCTTCAAGTATGTTTTCATTATGGATTTTGTTATGATTTATCATGTTATTAGATCAATAGTTGGAGGAATTATATAAAGAGAATTGCGATGCCAATCAAAGTTATAATTATTTTATTTCAACATTTACTTAAAAGTAGCCTAAGTTGCCTTACCAAGGGTAAGCTCTCTTTTTCAAACATCAATATTGTAGTGTCCAAGTTAACACCTACCCGGAGTTTGACTTAGGCATGCCCCTATACAACCCTACACTTTTTTTCCTTTGTGTGTGTAGGTGACAAATATAATGGTAGAGAATTACAAATCTAGAAAGTGCAAATAGAGATACACAATTTTATATTCATAATAGGTGAAAATCTCTAGTCATTGTTCAAAAGTGAATAATGATTGACACTTTTCTACTAAAAATTTGGGAGGACTATCCATGGTGGTCGACACTTTCAACACCAAATTATATACAAAGGTTCATCTCTATATCACATTTTCAGATCTAAGTTGTTTTCTTGGATTACAATTCTTTGTCTTGCTATTTTTCTTATTTCTTGTTGAAATCCCTAGTTCTTGCATCATTTATCATTCTAATCATATCCAATCATACCAAAATCACAAAGAGAATGATAATTCAAATTTTCTAGCTCTCCCAAGGGTGTGAAGTTGGGCCTAATTGGTTGTTCTCCAATGAATGTTGGTGTGAATCGGTTTGATTCCTAGTTTTCGTGTTTAGACTAGTAAACACCCATTTTCTAATACATTTCAAATACCAATAAAAATTTAAATTGGAGAAACTTCAATATAGTGAGTTGGGATTGAGAATTAGAGTTGTACTAAAAGAGGGTATTTTTTTTACCATTTTGAATTTGGAGCAAAGCAATTGATATTTAGAATTGAGCCTTTGATCATAGTGGAGGGTTGGAAGCAAAGAATACATGTATTCCCAAATTAGATAATTTCCAAACCTATACAAAGTTACAAGGATACCAGGTGGGCATATTGATTAAAATAAACCTAGGAAACTTATTGTTAGAGACAATTAATTTCTACATGAGGTAACTTGGAAGTCTAGTTAGATTTTCGTTCATGATTTTTTATAGAGATTGAGGAGATCGCATAGATCTCAAAATGTTTGGATCTAATTTTTGAATACTCTTTCATATTTGAGCTATTTTTAAAGTGAGAAAGGTATATCATTAGATTAGATAAGTTGATTCCACCAAATAGAAGACATTGGGAAGCTCAAAATATATCTCAAAGATTGACCAAATCATGTCAACTATTGACAAATTAACTTTCAAGATTTCTAGTTGTTATTGAAATAATAAAATATATGAGTTTAAATGAATTGGGAGGATATTGTAACTAGACATTTAGTTAAAATCCATAAATTTGGGGTAGGAATTTTCATTATATGATTAACACTTTTGAGGGAACATTTTCATGAAGATATCAAAGGATCCATTTAACAATAAGGTGTATATATCACATTATAATATCAACATGAGACCTAGATCCCATGCTATTTGGTTCAAATACTATGTCCATGATCCAGTAGGGTTTCTTCCCTGGTTCCTCCACTTCACTAGAGGAATGTTCCAACTATTTGAATTAGTTATTTAAAGTACAACTTAAAAGCTAAGTAGCATGATGAGATCATAGATGTATGCCAAGAAGAATTTTGTTAGCTACTTGAACATAAACAACCATAAAGAGAAATTGGTTTCCCTAAGAATGGATCTTACTCTTAACCTTATTGGAAAAACCACAACTACAAAAATAGTGATTCCCAAACAAAATGAAATATTGAGGTATTAAGATACTTCATCGTGCTTGAGTAAATTCCACTCGTTGGGATTCCATTTTAGAGAAGGTGTCACTTTGGTCATGAAATATTTCATTTTTGGATGAATAATTTGAAATTACAAATTATAAATAAGAGATATATTACATCGAAGATGTTAGAGAATTCTTTGATAATGTTTTGGATGAAATGAATACTATCATATGCCCAAGTGGAGTTTAGGATATGATCATTTTGTAGGAGGGAAACGGTATTTATCAACAAGTGGGAGAACACATGTTGTAGAAGACATCTAGTATTAAACAACTAAAATAAAATGTAAAAATGGAGCTGGAGTGTAGCTTTGTATAATATATCTTTGAAGAGATAACTAAGGGGAGAGTTACATTGACCACTAATTGAGATATAGCATCAACAAAGTGAAGTAGTATATGGGATATCATTTTGGGTATTAACCCCAATCAATTGAGTATTCTTTAAATTAGAAACCAAATCATTCAATCATAAGCTTTGTCAAATTCTATGACTATCAAAGCATCTTGAAAATTTCACCTAGTATTAAGTCATCAAGGATGAATTGACTATCAAGAGAGTCAATTTGTTCAAGTTTGACCATATCTTAGGTAATTGGATTAATTATTATATAAATAGCTTTGGCATTGATTTTATATGAGATATTAAGAAGGATTCTGGTTTTCATCCAACCACAAAGTCGTCATACTTCCCTTTTAAGTGTTAACTTGGAAAGCCCTTGGTTATTGAAAGGAACCCGAGGATTGATCCTATTTTAGTCTAAGAATTGGAAGATAACTTCGCATGTAGGAGTACTTAAATAGAGGTAGGTTTACTAGGATAAACAAAATATTGAGATATGAAAATGATTAATATAAATCTACAACAAAAATGGTGAAAAGACATGACAAATATGTGAGGAATATTATTAAATATTCATCAAAGGTGTGTGATACATAATTATATTTTGGAAAGACAGTAGGATCCTATTATTAGATACAAAGAAGTATCCATTTAATTTAACCAAGGAATCTTGGAGTACAACCACACCAATTCAACTAGATAGAATTGGTTGACTAATATAAGACTAGCTTACTAAATGTATAGTGAATTAAAGTTGTAAAATTCATTATCATTGAAGCCTTACATAATAAGATAACAAATTTCACACACATGATTTATTTCCCATGCGGCTAAGTTTGTGCTAGATGTTTGTAACATGCCCATTGTTCTACCATTCATTTTACTAAGTTTTAACCACAAGTGAAAAAAATAAATTCCCAAGATACAAGTAGTAATAAATTTCTTTTTCCATTTCATAAACAAGATGCATATTTGAAATAAAACTCATTTTGATTTTTCCATTGCATCATAATTCATATGTACAATATTATATTCATAAACATATGAAATCATTTACATTTTTCTTCAAAAATTTCCTTTTACTTTAGGAATATTTGAGTACATACATAGCTTTTATAAGCTTAATGAAACATAAAAGAAAGAAATGGTCCAGATGTCCTTGTTGGCATACATCCTCAAATTCCAACCACCAACTATATGAGGAAGACCATCACTCAAGTGATTTTCCACCCAACCAAGACTTTATAGTCCCTCGTGCCTCTTCTAATTGAAGCAACCCGACCCTTTGACGAAGAGATTGGTTTAGTGACCTCATAATAATAGCCTTGTGAACATAGTGTCATGTCCTACATAACTAGAGCTACCATACATTGGCTACAACCTACATGTATGACGTTCCTTGTCTACTATGTAAACTTGGTTCATAGTGAACCAACAGTGGCAACCTATACTACTTTGGCCAAAGATTCATCACCCATTACTTCGAGTGAGAGTCATATGTCCACCCACTTCATTGCTCTATTTGGTATACTAACCATTTATTCTATTCCCATATCATTCTCATAAAGTTAATAATAGGATTACTAACTAGCTTTTTCCCATCCACAAATTCACCTAACCCTGAGATTAACCAAATCAATCATTCCTACATACTAAAGATACACACCATTGCATAGTTATAACTTAGCTATTATATACATATACATAAATCCAATCATAGAGATTAATAAAAACTTTATATCAACTCGAGAATGCATATTCTACAAGTAAACATAATTTTAATCATTGCATCACTTAAGCTTCTATAACATCTCACTCTAAAATAACTTGTTTCAATATAAAAGAAAAGATAGAATCCTCGTGCCTAGATTATAACTTACACGCAAATACTGGTTCCTAATCAAAATGGAACTGGCTTCACAACTTATCCAGAAACATAGAATCTCACATGCTCCCAAAGATAACAATTATCCTACTTCCTCACAATACTTGAACTATCCTCTTTCTCTCAACAATGAAGAATAACGAAAAAGCAATCAGCAATATACAAAATGAAAAGAGATGATCCAAGAAGAAAAAGTGCTCCTCTATTTATATACACAAATTTGAGAGACTTATTGCTATCATTAAGTTCTCTAATTTTCCACCACTCTCTCTCCCTTTGCCACCACTAAGACTATGCGGCTTCTCTTCTAACTATAAAGTTGACACATAAATAGTCCAACATAATTCTACTATGAATCGTCCTTAATTTTACTTAGTCAAATTATGATTAACCATACTTACTACTTACCTAAACCAATGGGTTTCTATCTCTAAATACCACATGCTTATTGACTAAGTCCACCTTTATTTAGGTGTGACTCTAACTATATTAACAATATGCACTTCTTATGGATAAGGGTGTTTTCCTTATTAACTAGGTCGATGCCTAGTTGACTGTTTCACATTCCCATTCTCCCTATTGTAGGGGTATTCTTAACACATGGCACACATTATATACTTATGCATTCCCCCATGACTTTAATACATCCCCCACGTACTTGTTAAGGGTGGCAGGTTTAAATAGTTTATGTTGTCTAACATGCCACCTTCTCCTTCCTTTGGAGTAGGGTGCACACAATGCATCAACCACCCCTACGTGGTGTATATTGTGGTAGCTTCTTAGTCAATAATATGAAGCTTGATTTGTTAGTCCAAAGGGTAGGACTGTGAACTCATAATGACCATACCTAGTTCTAAATGTTGTTTTGAAAATCTTCTCTTCCTTGATCCTTAATTGATGATATCTTGATCATAGATCAGTTTTTGAAAACATTGTCTCTCCTTGCATCTGATCAAATAGATCATCAATATGTTGTAACAGGTACTTATTCTTTATTTTTGCCTTATTAAGCAAGCAATAATCAATGCACAAGCATGATGTATCTTCTTTCTTTTCCACAAAGATAACTGGTGCTCCTAGGGTGAAACACTAGGTCTAATCAATCCCTTTGACCATAATTCCTCCAATTGAGTTTTCAACTCCATTAACTCGGTTGTGGTCATCCTATATGGAATTTTTTATATAGCTTCCAATCCTAGAACGATGTCGATAGAGAAATCAAACACTCTTTTGGGAAGAAATCCAGTTAATTCTTTCTAGAAATATATCTGCAAAGTCCTTAAGTATAGGATACCTCTCCATATCTAACTTCTCTAATTCCCTTATCTCACCATCCTTAGCTTCTTTAAAGTCTTGGGGTCCATAGTACATTACATCATTTGGAGTTATGAACTCTTTGATTTCCTCAAGTTTTTCGATCTTTATGGAAAAAAGTTGACAACCTTTCTTCTTTTCTCTATGCATTTGTACGATAGAGATTTGTCACAACTTAACATCTCTAGGAGTTCCTTGAATGGATACCCAGTTTCCCAGATCATCTAGACATTCTACAAATTTGGCATAACAATCAACTTTGGCTCTATGTTTCCATAGCCAATTCATCCCTAAAATGACATCATATGATCCTAGGTGGATACATACAAGTTCACTTCCGTAGGAAAACTTGGAAGTTGTACCCTAGCTTCAAATAAACATTTCTCTACCTTAGTTCTTGTCTAGTTTGCATATTCAACAATCCACGATTTTTCCATATAATCAACTCTAGTAATCTCAAAATAATTCCTAATCTCAAAATATTTTTCCATTTTAGTGAGCCATGCTTCAACTGCATCCCCACTAGTGGTTCCTTCAAAATTTTGGGAGGATGATTTTCTCTATATCACGGGATATCTCACTTGCAAGTCTTTTTATTGTACTCTTTTCTAACCTAGACTAAGATTCTTCATTATTATGATCACTTGACTGTGATTGGTTGTGAGAATTTTCCCCTTCCTCTTTGCCGGAAGCTTTATCCTCTTGCCTTTTTGTTTCCATAACCTTTTTCTCTAGATTCTCAATTCTTTCTCTACTTTCATTTATCATAGCCTCAATGTTTTCCACACCTTGGCCTTCTTCTTGGCTACCCTCCTGGTTGGTTCTTGTCCTAGCCATTTTTCACAAAATTTGTTCTACCTAGAGGTTTCATTCATATTAGTTCCTAGGAGAGTTGTATATATTCCAAACATATAAGTTCTAAAGAAATTTATGCACATTTTTGTCAAATCCAAAAAAAATATTTACAATCTTAAGGATTTCAAATATCTTATCATTTACATAGAATGACTATTCAGATAGTCAAGAGGAGAGTACCTAGATTCATTCTCATACACAATCATGTGGAACATATCCCTCCAATTTTTTTCATATTCATGATCGAAGGGTATATATCCTATAGACTCATCTTCATATACATAACCACAGGGAACATATCCCACTAATTCATTACTAGAGGAAATTACAACTGCAGACACATAAAATTGACTAAATTAATATTTAATTAATTATTTCTTTATCACATGGTTAATTTAATTAATCATATTAGCCTACCATTACCTTTAAATTAATTAAATTATATTTAATTAATATCCCCTTTCCACTTCTTCCAAATATTGATTTATTTTAATAAATCAAACTCATCTTTATGGAATATTCAATTTTTGTCCCTAATCCTAATTAGCTAAATTAATCCATGATTAATTAGGCTAATTTAGTGATTCCTACAAACCTATCATCTAATCCCCTCATTATCCTAACTAATCCAAAGCCTAACCAATGTTAGTATTTATTCAAATTAAAAATACTACACATCTACCCAAACCCACATGTGACTCACAAGTCACTTCACATGTCCACATCACCTTTGACCAAGGGGATCTCACACATGTGTAAGGATTCTCTTCCCCATAGAGCCACCCTATTCTTTCCCCTTTTGGTTTGTGTGTCATAAACTCTCTTCCACTAGCCCTTACACCTTTCCACAAGTATTTACACTTGTCACCTCTTGGACTTCCCAAGATTTGCTCACACATGTGTGAGAACATTTACCCTTGCACCCACTTCTCCTTGTGACACTTGTCACAAGGATAAGCCTTCAAGTGTGGGACCATATTCCCTTTCAATCTAAGCCCTTGATCACCCTTTTAATCTTGACCATCGATTTCCAAGCCTCCAACTCTATAAATTGAAGCCCTTATCTCATATCAAAGGAACTTTTTGATACATCCTCATGGTGACCTTTTATCCACTTTTTTATGCATCCTCATGTTGGCTTTTTATCCACTTATCATAACACAATCATAATGCCCATTTTGATCTATCATATCTACATCTATCATCCATGTTGTTATGCTAGTTGAGAGCATTCCACACTTAACCCTACTCAATCTCCCACTCTTCATTTCACAACCTCGAAGCAATGCGGTTCATGGAGACGAGGAGGACAAGGAAGACCGAAATCGCGTAGGGAGCATCATGAGTGAAGTCTTTCTTATGTTCATGTTTCTCATTTATGTTTTTTCATACTTTATTGATATTATGCTTGAAATGGTTTTGGTTTTTTTATATATTGACTAACTTGACTGACCATTTTGATGCAATACATTTGGCGAACCTAATGTGAATCTAACTATACTAAGAGGATCTTAGAGGTTGAGTTTTACAAATAGCCCTAAATCACAAAAATAATCTCACATCTACATTCAAAGTAGCTAAGAGATGATTTTTGATATATAGTTTGTTATATTTTGCTAATTTACTACTTACAAGTGGTAGGAAGTATATATAGTGAATACATATCTTGTAGTTATTTTTATTTTTATATATATTTGCTGATTAAAAAAAATATATTAGAAAACAAAACTGTGCATACATAACCGACTGTGTAGTACACAGCCGATAGTGTATACACAGCTCGTGGTTGTGATACACAATCCACGGTTGTGTATAACACAGCCTGTGGCTGTGAATACAGTAAAATACAGTCCACAGTGACTATGTTACACATAGCCCGTGGCTATGATACACAATCCATGGTTGTGTATAACACAGCTCGTGGTTGTGAACACAGTCCATGGTGACTGTGTTCCACACAGCCCGTGGCATTGTGACACACTAGTCCACGTGGATTGTGTTTAACAATTAATTTTCCTTTTATTTATTTTAAAATTTAATTTATAAATTTTGATTTATAAAATATAATTTTATATATTAAAATTTCATTCATAAATTTTGATTTATAAAATATAATTAATATATTAAAATTTCATTCATAAATTTTGATTTATAAAATATAATTAATATATTAAAATTTCATTCATAAATTTTGATTTATAAAATATAATTTTATAAATTAAAATTTCATTAATAAATTTTAATTTATAAAATATAATTTTATTGATAAAATTTTGATTTATAAAGTTGGATTTTATAAAGGGGCAAAGGTTGATTTATGCAAAAGAATAAGGCATTTTTTTTTTAATTCAATTTTTTCATGTATGCCTTCTAGATCCATTTTCTTGTGCTTGCAAGACATCAAGGAGTGTTTTTATAATACATTGCTTGCAGGTTTTGGAAGACTTTCAAATTTGCAATCTTGTTGTTTTTGTTAACACGTTTTAATGGTGCAAATTGACCAATCCTAGGATAGGCAATTTTTATTTTGCGCAACAAATGGTCTAAAACAAATAATCACACTTTGCTATCTTGGTTAAAATGAACAATCACATTGTCACTTTGTTACAATCTTGGCCTAAAATGAACATACATTTTGTGATCTTGGTTTAAAACGAACATTCACACTTTGCTATCTTGGTCTAAACAAAACATTCACATCTAGCAATATTGGTTTAAACGAAAATTCACATTGTCTTATTTTGCTACAATCTTGGATAAAACGAACACACATTTTGCTATCTTGGCTAAAAAGAACACCATGGTTGTTGGAGCAACATCTCCAACTAGCAAATAGATCACATTGCGATGATGGGTTAAAAAGAACAAGTGTCTTTTGTGTTTGGCACGCTTGTACAAATTTGTAGAGTGGTCCCAATTCTAACACAAACTATCCTCTACCTTGGCTCTAGTGATCTTAGGTGCAAGAGAAAAGTGTTAGTAACACTCAAAATTTTCTATTTTTAAGAGAGGCCTGCCAAGGGACACATGACCCTTGGGATGACCTTGAGCGGTAATTCCTTCGAACCTTTATAGAAATCAGGTGAGAGCTAAAGTTCTAGCCTTAGGTGTATGTGTTCCTACAATGTAACTTGCCGAAAGGACATATGGGCCCCACCATGAGTTACTAGGCTCTTAAGTGAGTCACTTCAAAATGAACTTACATCTAAATACATCGAACATTACTAGACACCTCTTATTTTAGAAGCCCACCCATTCTATTGATTGAGGATATTTGTGAAAAGTTCAGTGCAAGAGCATATAAGGTTTTGCTCCCAAGATACTCACCATACATATTTCCTTGAGTAGAAATAGGGCTTTTTGAAAAACTACTTGTAGCTTGATGAAAGTGCTGACTCCCCCATCTTGCGATATTTTCAGCCCACAGCTTGATATTTCTTCGAATTTGGTACTACATACCTTATGTATCCCACCATGGCCATTTCCTTAGGGATAAAAAGTGTTTGATTTGTCTTCGTCTTGTTTCATATCAGTGGAAATTTGGGCTGACTTTACGCCTATGAACATACACACATTATCAGGGACAAAAGTTCATGAATGGGTTGATTTAGTCCCACACCTTTTGTGCCATTTTGAAAAGGGCAAGAATATGTGCTTGTGTGATTGACGTGTTTTCTTGTCAAAGGAATCAAACATTTGAAACAAGTTACACCCCAACAACAATATAATCAAACAAAACAAACATTCTTGAAAAAGCCATCAATGCTTCATGTTTTGAAATCTCTCAAATACGCCAAGAAGTCATTTTATCGAAAAACCAAAAAGAAGCAAAGTGAAAAGAAAACCCAAAAGAAAAGAAGCCTTTGTACAAGAACCACAAGATTTTGTTGAAACATCGCACTTTCATCCATCGATATCATGATTTTAGTCACGGTTTTACCAACAACTTTGAATTACTCCATCATACATTCCACAACCCGTAATCACTTATTAGAGATTCCTAGGTTCACATAATCCTCCTACATTTTTTCCATCTTTCTCACTTCAAAATCATTTCCAAAATCAATCATCAAATTCATAGTCCCTTAGTAGAAATTCCAAGGTTCACACTCATTCCAAAGTTCACAATCCAAACATCAAAAATCCATTCAACTCTCAACACAAAGAGGTCTTGTCCTTAGTTCTTTCAGATATTTATAATCACACCAGCATAAATACTTTCTAGTGTGTCTCTGCATCTAGGATCAATCATCCTAAGGAGAATTACTAAGCATCATAGATAGATTAAAACTAGCTTTTGAGTGCATCCTCTCATAGCTAGGTAGCTTGTGATTTGTAAACAAAAGCCTTGATACACCTCATCTCACAATTAGTAAGCATCATAGATAGGTTAAAACTAGACTTTGAGTGCATCCTCTCATAGCTAGGTAGCTTTGTGTTTATAAAAAAACAAATCATGCTACACCTCATCACACCAACATAAATACTTTCTAGTGTGTCTCTACATCTAGGATCAATCATCCTAAGGGGCATTACTAAGAATCATAGATAGGTTAAAACTAGCTTTTGAGTGCATCCTCTCATTACTAGGTAGCTTGGGATTGTAACAACACAAACATTCATACACCTCATCTCACAAATGTTGCAAACCAAACAAGCAAACTCAAAAAGGACTTTGTTGATATCCAACTTTTAGTGTAGGAGATCACTCATCCATAAACATTTAAACTCGTCATCATTATCATCAAATCTTGGAACTATAAGAGGAGATCAACCACCCACTATTTCATCTCATTTCCAAAACACAAACTTCAACAAGGCTACGACTAGATCTCAGAGTCACAGATGCAAGCAACCACAAATAATTCAGGAATTGGATAATGAAGAAGATCTCAACCCCTTTCATCATGGAGAATCTAAAGCGAGAGAAGACCTAGATACTCCCACACAATAGGAAATTGAACAAGCCACACAGGACCCTAGATTTAATAGAATATTTGATGAGGTTCTCAAGGGAACGCTAACGTCCATTTCTTAAGACTTGCTCAAGAGGGTGAAAAACTTCCTTTAGACTTTGATGTATCACAACTTAGGGAAATACCAAAGCAATCCCAAAATAGTCATCATCAAGGCAAAACTCAAAATAAGAGAAGGATGAGGGATACCTACCATAACAATGACAACCAATATCAATGAAGGGACCAAAGGTATGCACCACCTCCTCCCACAGAAATGGATCTTTTGAGACAACAAGTACAAGACCTCACTCAACAATTGAACTCAAGGAGGCCACAAAAAAGATATGATCTTGAGGATATTGGTCCATATCCATTTGATAAGAACATTGCCATGCCTCCCTTTCCATGCAATTTCGGGATGCCAAAATTTGATAGACCAAGGGGACATCAGAATCTGATAGACCAAGAAAACATCACAATGGACACAAACAAGTGATCAGAAAACACAAATCACACCATCTTTAAAGACCCATTTGTTGAACATGATAAGGGAAAGGCATCAACCTCAAGAACACAAAATAATACTGCCAACTATACAAAGGTCTCATACAACTATACCATCAATGCTATCAATGCAGGATATGTAGTAGTTTCTACAGTTATTGTTAACCCAAGAGACAAAAATGAAGGTATCATAGAAGACGATAAGGAGATAGACCCAAATTCATGGAGAGATGATTATGATAACCATGCATGGATGATGTAAAAAGCACCACAGTATGATGAAGATAAGAATCTTTGTCTTATAGAGTGGGGGCAAGAAGAACCACCGCATCTAGATTGGTTTGAAAGTGATGAAGTTATAGAAAAGTTTGTGGGTATCAGAGATGGATCCCTATATGATGATTACAAAGTAGGTTTTGCAATAGACCTTGACAACACAACATACTTTGGAGAAGCAAGCTCCTCTACTTCACATGACCCTGATAATATTGAAAACATTGGTAAAAGCGAACTAAAAGATCTTTTTATCGCACAAGAAAGTTCTGCATCATTGGTGGAAACGATAGAAGAAGTAAACACAAAAGAAGTTGAAGTTGTACATAATATACACTTGGTTGAGTTATATGTTGATATACTAGGGATGGATCCAAAGTTAGTGTTACATCACACAACATTGTTACCAGGATTCAAGCCATACAAACCAAAACTCAAGAAGACGAATCCACATATTTCTTTAAAAGAAGAGTTACAGAAGTTGTGAGATGTGGGATTCATAAATCCCATTGATTATTATTAGATTAGATTGCATTTGCATTCCATTTTTTTAAAAGCACTACATTTCATTTAGTTTATTTTCAAGTGCATCTCATTTACAATCTTCATAGCATATAGTCTCTACATTAGCATATAGTTGCATCAATAAAGCAAGGACATTTTCTTAGTTAATTACCTGTATGAACTCAAGAGAAGTGAAGGTTGTCTCATTTCTTAGATACTTGTACATAAAGTTTTTGAAAGTCTTAGGTCATTCATCTTCAACATCACCTTGTGATTGAGCTTTATCTATGGTTGGGTAGAAGTTTTACTATTGATCCTTTTTACCCAAAAATCTATCAATTGCTATATCTTACACATTAATCATTTTCTTTAAGTCATTGCAAATACCTAGTTGATCATATGGCTAGTGAAAAATCTAAAATTCTACTTCAGGGTCGCTATAATTGTCATACCCATGTAGGTTTTATTACTTACAAGTCAATGGAAGAATATAAAAGAAAAAAAGCTATGCATAATTACATATCAACATATCAAGGCAAAAGAGAAAAGATATATATCTAAAATATCATGCAAGAAAGTGCAATAAAAGCTTGGCTATGGGAACATGTGGGTAACTCCATCAGGTCTATGGATGCCTAGTGGCAATGGAGCAATATCTGAGAAATTACAATGAATAACCTTATCGGGGCTATAGACGTCTAACTGGCAGCGAGGCTCTATCCAGGATGCTTTTGAAGTCAGAATAACTTACGTAGCTAGTCATATAGGATTATAAGAGTCTTCAAGGGTTACAAGGGTCAGAATAAATTCAATTTCACACACAGGAAAAAGAAGATCAAAAGTCTCGAGAATCCCTGGGGAAGTTTTTTGCATCTCCATTCACAAATCCTAGTCACTCAATGTGTTAAGGTGGGTTGTTTGATAGTTCTTAAGAACAGATTGAACTCCTATCTCTGAAATGTTTTACCCTTCATAATGATCAGTGTATTACAAAGTAATAACCTCAGACAATCATCCTTTCTCAAATAGGAACGTGTATCTTTCATCTTGCATGTTGCACAATAGAATTTCATGTCAAAAATTTCATTGTGATTAAGTGCATTTCTATTGATCATCACATCATAACGGGTCTGTATACTGTAGGCAACCTTTTTAACCTAATAATACAAAAACATTCGTAAAATATCAAAAAGACCAAAAACATTCGGAAAACATCATAAAATCAACCAAAAACATTTGGAAAACATCATGAAATAATCCAAAAACATTCAAAATATGTCATAAATACAACCAAAAACATTTGTAAAAACTCAACAAAACATCAAAAACATTAGAAAATCATAAAAATCCAAAAACATCACAAAAATAAATCGAAAACATTGCAATAAACTGATTCTTGTTCACACAAACCTTCGATCAAATGCAAAAACAAACAGAGCCTGCAAATCAAATACTCAAACAAGGCAAACTATCAATTAGGCCACAACAGTCAACTACCTAGGCTAAACATCAAACAACTGTCTTAACAAGAATCCATCCTTGCTTACAACAAGACACGATGACACATCTTTTGGCAAGAAGATTCTTTGGTTGTTCAACTTTTGATAGTGTTTTTGTCTTTTACTAATTTACATCATGTTCCTATGTCACTCAAGGATATCCTGAAGTGATTAGAGCGGCCAGGATGGTTCATGGTTTCTTTTCTTTTTTTTTGTTTGTGGATTGTTCCAATGAAGTTTTGGGGCAAATAATAATGGTGTCTACATGGGAAGTTCACTAAGCTATGAGATCCTATGCAAAAATACCAGTGTCATGGATCACTATGTCTTATTGTCTACAGTGTATACCTCGACCATCAGTATGTGCACCAGAATGGAGGGGAATATTCCTTGTCTATAATAGGTATAACGCTCAACCTTGGTTTCCCATATCTCGGTCAAGATCATAACATATCCTACCGTTGCATTTTATCCATCCATCAATCCATATTTCTGCATATCATTCATACATAGTTGAATCCCCCCCACCCTCCCTATCAAGGTCATCATCATTGACTACCCTGCATCAAGTCCCATCAACTCAAAAAAGTTGTGTAACCCTTTGTCATCTATGTCATCCTATACACAACAACAAGATGTTGTGTTTGCCTTTCAAACCCAACTGGCAATTGGTTAACCAATCACACACAATCCAATCAATGATTGAAGATTCTTTGGTCAATGATGACACATCTTTTGGCAAGACATGATTGAAGTCATCGGGCAATTCAATCAATTGTCTAAGTCTAAATAGGTCACTTTGACTCAATTACTTAGCCTTTATCTAGTCTAAGCAACCAACTGACATCAACTATCACGCTTTGACTAAAAACTGGGGCAATTCAACCAATTGCTCTAGATTGCACCAACACTATATGGATCAATCGCACGACATCAATCAAAGGCATCACAACATTGCATTTGCACGGTATCTCCTGCATGACCTACGGTTACACATTAGCTTATCATTCTCCTTTTCTACTCACCATTTACTTTCATCCTATCTTCGCCTCCCTCCACATGAGATGATGACCTAATCAACTATTATGAATACGGATATTCCCATCAAATTGAGTTTTCCCATCAATATGAGCTTAAGTAGACTTCTGCATGTAATCCAAACACCTATCCACAATGTGTTAACTAAATCCAAGTAGAGATCCTCTTGAATAATGTCTATCTTCGTCAACTTAATCTATTTCCTAACATCAATCTATCTTATCATCAGTGCCCATCGATATGCATCCTTCCCATGACTGACATCTTATCCAAATCCATTTCCTACTCTTTGAAAAAAAAATTGTTGACCACACAAGTCATTTGCTTGAATGATCTTTTCATCTTGATTTTATTTTGTGTCGTAGGCCTATACCTATTCATGATTGCCCTGATCTTCCTATATATTGGTACATCTGGGTTGGTGTACATTGGGGCATAGTTTTTGTGGTATGGCATGTTTGTGGTTTCTCTTGTACGATCCATCAAGTCTCGCATTTACACCATCACGGGTGTTTGTGAACTTGCATACATTGAGATAACCTTTTGTCTGCAAGACTAGTCCACGCATCGGATATTCATTATTCTAATTCTTGTAATTAGTAATGTCGATAATCCTTTGCAAAATCAAACCTAGGATTGCTCTCTACATAATGCATAATAACAATCCCTTCCTTTTAATCAACCCTTCATATCCTCTTTCATTCCATCTCCCCGTTTAACCTCGAGGCTTCAGTTTATTCACCTTTCTTATCCCTCCCTTTTTCCTTTCATCCTCTATTCTGATCCATTTCAAGAGTACATTCATTTTCTTAACCCGCATGTCCTCTCGAGGGGGCATACCATAGCTTCCTTGTCATCCTTCCTCAACCCACCAATGACTGGGGCATCATGCTACTAGTCCCTATCTTTTTCTATCCACTAGATTTTATTCTTCTTTGATATATCATCACTTCATGATGCTATATCAAAGAGGGGCAAATGTAGACACATAAAATTGACTAAATTAATATTTAATTAATTATTTCTTTATCGCATGGTTAATTTAATTAATCATATTATCCTACCATTACCTTTAAATTGATTAAATTATATTTAATTAATATCCCCTTTCCACTTCTTCCAAATATTGATTTATTTCAATAAATAAAACTCATCTTTATGGAATATTCGATTTTTGTCCCTAATCCTAATTAGCTAAATTAATCCATGATTAATTAGGATAATTTAGTGATTCCTACAAACCTATCATCTAATCCCCTCATTATCCTAATTAATCCAAAGTCTAACCAATGTTAGTATTTATTCAAATTAAAAATACTACACATCTACCTAAACCCACATGTGACTCACAAGTCACTTCACATGTCCAAATCACCTTTTAACAAGAGGTTCTCACACATGTGTAAGGATTCTATTCCCCATAGAGCCACCCTACTCTTTCCCCTTTTGGCTCATGTGTCATAAACTCTCTTCCACTGGTATTTCCACTTGTCACCTCTTGGACTTCCCAATATTTGCTCACACATGTGTGAGCACACTTACCCTTGCACCCCCTTCTCCTTGTGACACTTGTCATAGGGCTAAGCCTTCAGGCCTAGGACCACATTCCCTTTCAATCTAAGCCCTTGATCACCCTTTTAATCTTGACCATCAATATCCAAGCCTCCAACTCTATAAATCGAAGCCCTTATCTCATATCAAAGGAACTTTTTGATACATCCTCATACTAGCCTTTTATCCACTTTTTATGCATCCTCATGATGGCTTTTTATCTACTTATCATAGCACAATCATAATGCCCATTTTGATCTATCATATCTACATCCATCATCCATGTTGTTATGCTAGTTGAGAGAATTCGACATTGAACCCTACTTAGTCTCCCATTCTTCATTAGACAACCTCAAAGCAATGTAGTTCATGGAGAGGAGGAGCACAAGGAAGACTGAAATGGAGTAGGGAGCATCATGAGTGAAGTCTTTCTTATGTTCATGTTTCTCATTTATGCTTTTTCATACTTTATTGATATCATGCTTGAAATGGTTTTGGTTTGTTTATATATTGACTAACTTGACTGACCATTTTGACATGATACAACAACTATTCCAGACAATGGGTCCCTACAAATCATGTCAAGACCAATAATCCATTTCGTAGGCATATCCCTAGAAAGTGGTAAAGAGTTTGACTTGGTAGGGGAGACAGGAGG
Source organism: Cryptomeria japonica (assembly GCF_030272615.1). Taxonomy (NCBI): domain Eukaryota; kingdom Viridiplantae; phylum Streptophyta; class Pinopsida; order Cupressales; family Cupressaceae; genus Cryptomeria; species Cryptomeria japonica. The sequence goes on from NC_081409.1 coordinate 303,272,244, forward strand.
TAAAAAGTTAACTACCTCTTGCATCCTCTTTTTCTCTTGACGGATACAAGATAAGGCACGATTAAAAGTCTCAGTGTCACTCAGCCAAATTGTGATCATGATTGGCTCCCTCTATGGTTTTGACGATGTCTTCCTTTTCCTTCTTAACCTTGAGGTAGCGCTCATTTCCGATCATTGACTTCATAGCAGTTTTCCTGAGACACAACATTTTGGCACAAGAATTCCCAACATTGGACTCATTTAATGTTGGAGGGAAAGTATAGCAAGCACATAGGATGCAGAATTGAGCCTGGTAGCTCCAATACCACATGTAACATACTCATTGTTCTACCCATTCAATTTACTAAGTTTTAACCACAAGTGAAAATTAATAAATTTCCAACAAACAAGTAATGAAATTTTTCTTTTTTCGTTTCATCAACAAGATGCATATTTGAAATAAATATCATTTCAATTTTTTCATTGCATCATAATTCATATACAATATGATATTCATAAACATACGAAATCATTTACATTTTCCTTCTTAAATTTCCATTTAATTTAGGAATATTTGAGTACATACATAGCTTCTATGAGCTTAATGAGACATAAGAAAAACAAATGGTCCATATGTCCTTGCTTGCATACATCCTCAAAGTTCGACTACCAACTGTATGAGGAAGAGCATCATTTATTCTATTCTCATATCATTCTCATAAAGTTAATAATAGGATTACTAACTTGGTTATCCCATCCATGGATTGACCTAACCCCAGGATTAACCAAATCAATCATTCCTACATACTAAAGATACACAACATTGCACAGTTCTAACTTAGCTAGTATATACACATATGTAAATCCAATCATAGCTCAATTAATAACTAGTTTCCATCAACTCAATAATGCATATTCTAAAAGTAAACATAATTTCAATCATTGCATCACTTAAGATTACTCTAAAATAACATATTTCGATATAAAAGAAAAGATAGAATCGTCATGCCTAGATTATAGCTTCCACGCGGATATTGATTCCTAATCACAATCGGTTTCACAACTTATCCACAAACATAGAATCTCACAAGCTCCCAAAGATAATAGCTATCCCAGAGGAGAGGGGCCAGTAGTTTTACAGGGTCCAATAGTCATTATAGCAATTGTGCTTATATTATCCAGTCTTGCCACATATTTATACTATATTTTGTAAAAAAAAATTACCAAATGTTGATCGAAATGGACTAATACTTGAACACCAAAAAAACCTATAAATGTTATATAAAAAAGGTATAAATACATTCATTAACAAGTGAAATAAATCATTTTTCATTTCAAATAAAATATCATAGTTATCCACTATAAATGTGTCATTTATAAAATAAGATGCTCACTTAAACAAGTATTGTCATCATAGTAAAAATATATTATTCCTATGTGTACAACTATTGGGGTAGCAATGTATATGCATTGGAGTATTTCATATTAATAATTTGTCTTACCACAAATATAAAAGTTGAACACAATAAATACCTTGTTTTTTCCATAAAATGTGAGGGATTTTCCAAAGGTTTTAGTGTTCAACAACTAGTCCCTTTCTGTTCAATATAAGTTGTATTTAATATAATAATATGTTATTTTTATAACAACAAATATTTTTTTGTGTTCAACTATTGGTCTTTGGTGTTGGATGTAAAAGTTAGAGATAACACGCACTTATGATTACTAATAGGCATTTGGCCCATTTAAGTTGCATATAATTTTTATTTTACATAAAAATATAAAATTGTATTAATTACAAATGATATTTTTTTATTCAACTACTAGGGATTTTTAGATTAAGTTTTGGTCAAATCTTTAAAAAGTTATTTTTTGGACACTTTGCACTAGACACATTATTTTGACGAGTTGGATGATGAGTCACGTCTTCAACACTTAGTTGTAGATAGTTAAGTGTTTATTTTACATTTCTTGAAAAAATATAGGTCTTACTATATTCCATGTGATGGCTACATGTTGACAAAGTTAGCCCTCACGACTACTTACTCACCATACTTGAACTATCCTCTTTCTCTCACCAATGAAGAATAACAAAAAAGCAATGTGAAATATGCAAAATGAAAAGCTATGATCCAAGAAGAAAGAGATCTCCTCTATTTATACACAAATTTGAGAGACTTAATGCTATAATTAAGTTCGAGCTATTTTGCCACCACTCTCTCTCGCGTTGCCACCACTAAGACTATGTGGCTTCTCTTCTAGCTATATACTTGACACATAAATAGTCCAACATAATTCTACTATAAATCATCCTTAATTTTACTTAGTCAAATTATGATTAACCATACTTACTACTTACCTAAACCAATGGGTTTCTATCTATAAATGCCACATGCTTATCGACTAAGTCCACCTTTATATTAGGTGTGAGTCTAACTATATTAACAATACGTACTTCCTATGGATAAGGGTGTTTTCCTTGTGAACTAGGTCAATACCTAGTTCACGATTTCACATTCCCATCCTCCCTATTGTAGGGTCATTGTTAACACATGGAACACATTATATACGTATGCATTCCCTCAAGGATTTAATACATCCCCCACATACACACACACACACACACACACACACACACACATATATATATCTATGTGTGTGTGTACACACACACACAAATATATATACATACATATTGTGATGTGGGGAAAAGTGAATGATGAAGAGATCAAGAAGAAATCTTTTCTTCCCTCCGAGGAGAGATGAAAGTTTCATTGCGGATTTCCCTTCAAACACTTTATCCACATTACATTAAAAGAGGGGGGAAATTCACTAGATCCAATCTCTTAGGGAAGAGATTGAATACAAAATGAATTAATAATGGTGTTAAAATGACAAGCTAACCCCTCTTTTAGAATGGAAAACAGTTGAATTATGTGTTTTGAGATTAAGTGTGAAAGTAGCAAAGAACAAATTATAACTTGAAATAGAAGTGTGGGATGAAGTTGTGCACCTGTATCTAGATATAATATATCGAGATGAAGCCACCCTGCGAATTTGAGGAAAAGTTGTCGGGACCGTGTTGAAAGTGCACACGGTCCTTCAAAAAATTTGTGAAACGAAAAGGGTTTTTCCAACTCTGCAAATGGAGTCCAAATCTACAAACATAGCTATGTACCTGCAACCTACACATAGAAAAGAGAGGAAAAGGGGTTGGGATTGGGGGTTTGCCTTCAAGTCAAACCCTAGTTTTGGAATTAACCAAATGATGAAAGAAAGTACTTGCAACTAAATATAAATGGAAGACTGAAATGTAATTCACCTCAAGAGAGGTTGTAGCTAGAAATGTAGGTAGATTTGCTTGTATGGAATTAAATTTTGAAAGGGATCTCCTCTTCAATGGTTGAATCCTTGACTTGAATGCAACACCTAGCCTTGAAGGGAGACTTGAGAATTCTCAATGCTGGAAAGGAATACTTGAATGCTTGATTGCCTAAACTTATGATCGATGAAAACTTCCAGCCTCTGACTTATGCAAATGGGAAGGTAAATGCAACTTATATATTCGTCAATTAGGGTTAATTGACTAATTTTTTGTCATAGGACAACATGGGGAAATTTTTCTTGCTTCAAGTGCAAAGTCCAATTCAAAGATAAGACAGAGGGGGCCCCAAAATAGGGCAAGGAAATGCCCTTGTCCTGCCCTCATCTCAGGACAAGAAGCAAGTTTAGGCAATGCAGAGGGCAGAAAAAGTGCAGTTTTCGGGGATGAGAAAGTCTTGGGTCTTAGATCAGGCTTGGAGATTCAAATAGCCAATGTGAAGACCCTAATGTGGTCGCAAATTGCAGGGGTCACAATTTTATGATACTACATTTAGCCCCCACTTTAGCGGGAGTAGAAGCATACGCCAATACTGTCGGTAAAGTACAAGGAAATAAGATTGAAAGACTTCTACCACGTCAAGGTGGCAAGATGCACAAAGCCCCTAATGGACTAAGCATCTTATGACATTAATTAACAAAGTAAAAGGGAAGATCATGAATGGAAAAACATGACTGCAAGTAGCAAGGTTCCCCTCACTATGAGTCATGAAAAGATAACAAAATTATAAAGCAAAGCCAAGTTCACTAAATAACTTTAAGTATCAAGAAGGAAAATATGAGCGGAGTGTATGCCCCCACGTTAAAACGATCATGCATGCCTTATCGGGAGTGACTGCTTTAAGGTAGGATACACTCAAGAGAGAGAGAAGAAAGGGAGCACATTATTGCAAGGATTTAGCCTCCAATCGAGGAATAAAACCAAGGATAATGAACACAAAACATGAGGTAGTTTCACTTTCCTCGGGGTCTATGTTGTATGATAACTCATGTATATCATATATGTATATGTGCATATAATAATCATCATTACCCAAAGAAAGGACACTACCTTGGAAGAAAGGGAATACAAGTGTCTTTTGAGTCAACATGAAAGACACCAAAAGAGATCTTAATGCTTTGCATCATCCTCAAGTAGACATTAAGGGAAAAATAGAAGAATAGGGATACACATAGAAGAATAGTCACAAAAGAGAAAGAGAGGAGAGAAGGAGAAGATCTTCAGTGCTAATATTGCTAATCTAGCACGACATCTACCTCTTGATCTTGTTGATCACTATTTTGTGAAGGTGAGCAACATGCCAGAGGAGTGACATCGAGCACAACAAATGGAGCTAACACAATATCCAAGCAAGGACTATTCTCATGGGCTAAGTCACATTGTTTGATTCTAGGAGCTAGGATTAGGGTTTTTGAAAATTTAGTTGATAAATGCGTGTCGACATCATTATATTCATAGTCACTATCAGAAGCATTAGGAGTTGTATTTCCATCATGAATAACATTTTCACTCATTTCTTCATCAAGATTTATAGAAACAGGAGTACAAACACGAATAGGAGTAAAACCATCACATGTTTTTTGCAATTTATGATTCAGAGATGTAGGTTCAACATCTTGCTTATGAGAAAAGGCAATTTTGTCAACTGTTGGATTCTTGGGATATTGAATAGTTTGAGGAACATCTTCGTGAGCTCGAGCACGGCATCGGCGGTTTCTTGCACAACGATTTCTTCGAGTCTTAGCAGAAAGATGGAAAGAAGGAGGAACATTTGTTGAAGGAGGAATAGTCTCCTCTTTGATAGTTGAAGGTTTAGGTTGAGGTATTTTAGGTTGGAAAAGAGGAGAGGCGGGCCTCTTCTCTCTATAAGAGCAAGGAGGTGAAACTGCGCCATATAAAGGAGGAATATTAGGTGTAGGAAGGAGACTGGATCCATCATGGGGAGGTGGTACAGGTCTAACTTTAGAAGAAATATTGTTGTTCTTCTTAGGAGAAGGCATAGTTACATCCATAGGAGTAGGTTGAGGAAAATTAGTCATATCCGTTAGGGGAAGGATTTCATCTTCAAGAAGGATGGGAATGTCAATTGTTGGGGATCTAGATTTACTCAAGGATAAGATCATATCTTGCTTCCATTTTTTATAAGATTGGAAAAGAGCATCGATCCTTTGTGGAAGAGATTGAAATTGCTTTGGCCAAAAGGAATCAATATGAACACTTGGGTTTCTTTTGGATGGTCGAAATAAGTTGTGGTTAACAGTTATTATTTCTCCGTTGTGGGGAAATTTCAAACACTTATGAATTTGAGAAGCAATAGCCTTCATGGAAGATAGCCAAGGGTAGCCCAACTTCACACGGAATTGCTCGGAAGAAGGAATGATAACAAAGTTGACATCCACAGATTTAGTGTGGACTTTAACGAGAAGGGTTATAGAACCAATGGTAGGAGAGGAAAATCCATCAAATAACTTCACAACCACATTAGTGTCATCATAGATCGGTTTATGTAATCGTAAAGTGAAAAGATACTCCTCAGTGATGACATTAACCATGAAAGAGGGATCAACAAGAGAACCATGGCAAGGTATGTTTGTAACTTTCGCAACTATGTATCAAGGACCATTGGGTGCATTAATAGTATCACTAGGGTCAAATGTAATACAAGGGTCCATAGGTATCGCTTGTTTCTCTACCATATTCACTAAATTTGGAGTTGTGGTAGTAAGATAAGAGGGAGAGAAAGAGGTATGCTCAGTCTCAATCACATTAGAGGTATGAGAAGGCAAATGATCAGTAAAAATCTTAAGATTTTGATAGGAGGAGCTACTGATTTGTTTCCCTTATCATTCACACCTACCACAGATATAGTATTATTATCGATCAAATCTTGAATCTTACTTTTCAATGCAAAAAAATTCTCAGTATCATGATCGGGCTGACAATGAAATTGACAAAAGGAATTGCTATCAAAATAAGGGGATGCAAGCTTAGAAGGATCAAATGGTTTTATAGGAGGAAGTTTGATAATGTTTCTTTGTAACAACTAAGACATAATACTATGTAAAGATTCATTCAAAGGAGTAAATTGTTTTTCTCTTTTAAACAATTTAGAAATGGGAGGCACGCCTGTTGTAGCATTCACATTGTTGTTGTTGATTGTATCATTGAATTTGATGAAGCTTTTTGTTGGTTTGAACTTCTCAAACGGTTGTTGAACACTCTCCCCCTTATCACTCAGAGCCATAGAAGTAGATTGCTCCATTTGACTCACAGCCAGTTGATAATTGTGGAATGTTGCGCACAACTATGGAAAGGAAGTAAATTCGGACAAAAGAAGATTTTCCCTAATATCTTATTGTAAATTAGAAATGAAAATTCTTTGAATATCATTATCAGGTATAGGAAAAGAAATTTGAGCACACAAATTCTTATATCTACCAATGAAATGAGTCACTTTTTCTTTAACGCCTTGTTTACAATGCATTAAATCAGTCAAAGTGATTGTAGGACCAATGTTGTTTTGAAATTGTTGAATGAAATAATTTGATAATTGTTGAAAAGAAGTGATAGAATAAGGAGTCAAAGAGAAATACCATTGTAAAGCCTTATCTCTTAGTGTTCTTGTAAACAGTTTTGCAAGCAATCTTTGATCATAAGAAAAATCAGTACACAAGGTTTGAAATGTTTTAACATGCATTAGAGGATCACCTTTTCCATTATAGAGTTACAATTGAGGGACCTCAACATGCTTAGGTGGCATGGATTTTACAATATCAAGGGAAAGTGGGCTCACAACATCAAATGTGGGCACACTAAACTTGGATTGACTCATGGAAGCAATTTGTTGTTGTAAGGAAGGCACAGTTTGAGAAAGATTGTTAATGGTCACTTCAGTAGAAGAATTAATGTTAGACATGGTTGATTGAGAAGGTGGTGTGATGTTATTGAAGGAAGGCATGGATTGAGAATAAGGTGGTGGGATATTATGATAAGTATGCATAGGTGATGATTGAGTAGGAAAAGGGACACTCAAAGGAGGAATAAAATTGTTGAATGAATTCCCCCCTTGTGTCACATTGATTGGTTGAGGGATAATAGGAATACTTATTTAAGACATAGGTAAAGGTGGAGGATTAAATGAAGAAGAGGGATTGACCCCATGACTAATTGTTGTAGGAATGAAATTTTGAGTTGAAGTAGACATGATGTTTGAAGTGAAAGTAGGAATACTAGCCATTGGAGTAGTCAAAGGAATAGAAGAATTGACATGTGTAGGAGGTTGTGAGTAACCTAGGGTTTTGGCATAACTCTTTATAGTCATGACATTAGAATCAACAATATGAGAAACACCACGCAATATAACAATTTCATTATTATCACTTTGAATCATGCGTTTAAGGCCTTCAATTAAGGGAAGAGCTTCACTATTAGGGTACTCATGGGACATCCATTGTTGAAAGTTATCAAATTGATTGTCCAGTTTTGAAAGTTGATCTATGGAAACTCTAGTCAAAGCTTCTTCTTGTTAATCATGGGATTCATCAATTGGGTAGATAGGGACAGGATTAGGATAGGAAGAATTAGCATAAGCCTCATTAAATAAGTCATCCAAATTATGCTCCATCTCCTCGGTAATTAAACCTTGGGAAGCCTTAATTATAATGCTTCATCTAACGGGGATAGTATAGGTAGGACTAATAGTGGTGAAACTCATGCACTAGAGGGAAAATTGAAATTTTGATATTGAATTTTGAATTATAGGAACAAAGTTTACAAAAATTGAATAATACAAAATTTGGGAAAATAATGATTAAACAATTTCAACTTCGGTGAAAGAAGAAAATGACACAATTTCCAAAAAATAATTTTATGATAAATGAAAGGAAATTGGAATTTAAAAGTAGGGCCAATGGGATGTCTCTTAAGTTTAAAATTGACAAAATCAGAATTTTTAAAATCAGGGCAGATTATAATAAACCACTCAATTTTTAAAAAATTTCTTCAAATTTGAAATGTTGAATTTTGAAGGTATTTTTTATTTTGAAGGGATCAAAAATTGACAAAATCGGCCAATTTTCTGGATTTAAGCTATTAAATATGGTCATAATGTCAAGGACTGTGTTGAAAGTGCACACAGTCCGACCAACTTTTTTCAAAATTTTCAGGGTTGAAAGTTACAATGATTTTAAAGCTAACCCCCAAAAATTGGTGGATTTTACGATCTCTAGATAGACGAAATTGAGGTTTGAATGTGAAAATAGGACCCTATTAGGGTTTTGAGAAAAAAGAGGAATTGAATTGAAAATTTGAAAAGGGTCAAATCTAATGGATAGGGACGATTTGAAAAATGTTTAGAAAACTAAAATTGACTGAAATTAATTGAAATTTGTACAAAACCCAATTAAATTTAAAAATTAGGGTTTTAGGACTGTTGGTGTAAATAATCATTCATCTTGGATATTATTACACCTTACTTAAGTTTACCTAGGAAATGCATTTCATAGTAGTTTGAGTATGAGACACTTGGGTGTTTGTGCCACATTGGGATAGTGTGTGTAGGAGAATTTCCACCTTTTGTGGACTTATCTTGTTGTTACATTCCACATTCAGTGGGTGATCCACCTCATGTGGAATATTATATTGTTTCTCCTACCTACCCACACCTATTTCCTACCTATCCTTGCTTTTTATTTAGCCACATGTCATGTTTGTGTGCTCACATATCCATATAGCCTTGCCTATATAAGCAGGCTCATATTCATTGTATGTAACGTTTGATGATCCAGTTGATCAGTATTTTCATCTTGATAGAATACAGTTTATTCCTATCATATATTTTGTCTCTCTTATTTGTGCTTTCCATTGCCTCTAGATCTTGGAAAAATCTCACATGGTATCAGAGCCATTAGAGTGTAATTGGTTTGCCAATTGAGAGAAATTTGATGCTATTTGGGGTTGTGTATTTTGCAGCTTTCTATTGTAGGTTATTATTGAAGCTTGATGGGTCAAATCTAAGGTTACCATTGGATTGAGGAGGTCCAAGAAAGTCAGTTTTTCCGTTTGTTTCATCCAAATCAGACTTTGGAGGCCAAATCTAGAGGCATTTGAAGTTTGAAGCTCCAACGGAAATTTTCCAGAAATTATAATTTTGCAGGCAATTTTCAAATAGTGATATCTCACTCATCCGAACTCCTTTTTTCGAGCAATTGTTTTTGTTTTGGGGTAGAATTTTGTGAGTTGTATAGTGGTGCAGGAGTTTTCTATTTTTCGGATACAGGGTTTTTGGAAATCATGAAATCCCAATTTTTACAACTTTGGAGGCTTCATTTGGGCTCATATGGACTCCTTTTCAGGTGCCTTTTTTTTTTAGAGTGCATAATTTTTTTTCTACTTTCATAATCTGCCAATTGTTTGCAGTGATTTTAAGTAGAAATTGTACTTTCGGTATTTGGTCATTCTTGGCATATTTGGTACTTGTATTTCGCTTGGATCTCAGTTTAGATCACTAGCAGTATTTGTTGGAGTCTCTTATATCTCATTTTGAGAAGTTGTAAATTGAAATCAAAAGTCCACTTTGCTTTGTTTTGCTAGTAGCCCATTGTATACGCACTAAGTATAAAGTGTCAAATCACCATTTTAGGGGGGGAGATTCTTGATTGAGTATTTTGGGGCGTGTCTTGTGTGATTGTGCCTCTCTCTATCTTATGTTTTTTTTCATTTTGGTGCTATGGGTTCTCCTAAATTTCCACTTTTAACTCCTCATAATTATGCATCATGGAAGATTAAGGCATGGAGTAAACTAATGGAAAAAGGACTCATTCATTATGTAAATGGAACTATTACAACACCACCTGATCCTAAGGTTGATCCTAATGCTCAAATTGAATAGCTTACTAAGAATTCTATAGCACTTGGAACTCTTAGAAAGTATGTATCAGATGACCTCATTTTTCATATTGATAAGTGTACTACAATTAAAGAGGCTTGGGATATTTTTCAGAAATTGTATGGTCAAGTTGATGAGATTAAGGGCTACAAGCTTGATAGTGAACTCACAACTTTGGATCCCAAGGATTTTGATACAATCCAAGATTATGTCACAAAATAAAATGAGCTAAGAGCAAAGCTAAAGGATTGTGGAATTGACAAAAAGGATGCTCAATTGGTTTACAACTTGTTGGACAAGCTTCCTTCAAAGTATGCAGCCTTTGTATTTAGCTTTCACACCCATAGGTTAGCTCAAGGTTCCTCATACACTTCTCCCTCATCTAATTCATTCATGAAGATGTTGATACTTGAGAAATCTAAGTTCACCACGATGGGGATTCTCAAATCTTCTCAGTCACAATCTTTGGTGGCTAATAAAGGGAATCAAAGGAATCAAGGAAAAGGCAAGAATCAAAAGCAAACTAAGTCAAAACAACAACAAGATGGAGCACAATATTCCTCTCCACAACAAGGTGATTCACCATTCTCACCTAAGAGGAAATAATATAAGGACAATCTTTTTTGTGGATATTGCAAGAAGTCAGGACATGATGAACATCATTGTTATAAGAAGAATATTGTTGAGTTGAAGAATCTTCTTGAGAGAACAAAATCAACCTACATTCTAGAATGTCTACATTGGCTTCTTCTTCCAAGATAAAGGAAAGGGACAAGCTCTTTGTGCTACTACAAGTCATGATTCAGGGAGATGACTTCTAGATTCAAGGGCTTCTCATCATATGGAATCTTCACAGTCTATGTTTTCTACATTTGAGTCTTGCCACATGCCGCAGATTTTGATGGCCAATCATACATACATTGATGTGATTGGGAAAGGATCTATTGCCATTGGGGATAACTCCTTCAATGATTTGTTGTGTGTGCCCCACTTGACAAACAATCTTCTTTCCATCTATCAAATCGCACATGGGGAAACTAGGAAAACTGTGGAGTTCACAGCTGATTCAGTTATCATTAGAGACTTGGAGAGTGGATCCATCATTGCGATTGGGGTGGTTGATCATGCATCTTGCTTGTACTCTTTTCACATTTTGGTCCTATTGATGAGGTTGATTCTTCCTATGTTGATGATTCAGATTTTGAGGAGAACTTTGGGCACTTGAACTTGGGGATTCTCACATGTGACCCTGTTCTTGAGCCTTGCATTTCATGTCCTTCTCTTGCTATCACACCACCTATTGCACCTGATGATGAAGCTAGTGCGACAGTTTTTCCTTCTTGTGATTCAGTGCAGCGGGATATTTCATTTCTTCCAACTTCAGTTGATTGGGATGCCTACTTGACAGACGTTGCAGGGTTGTTTATGGAGTCCTACATTGAAGAATTGGGAGACATCATTAATGACATTCATCTTCTCTTTGATGAATATGATCCTTCTTCGATTGTTGTGAGCGATCACTCTGACCATCTTGTACATTCTCTACATGATCAATCTTTAGAGGTTGACATGATTGTGGATACTTTTGTCCAGCAGTTGGAGGAGGTCTCTTTATCTTTTGAGGAGACATATGAGTCTTTGGATATTGTTCTACATTCTTCTCCACTAGATCTTGGAGTGCCTTTTTCAGCAATGTGGCACAGTTTACCACCTTTGGAGGGGGTAACTTTCAGCATCGACATGGGGACACTTGAGCAGTTTTCAGATATTTCTTTCATCATGAGTATTTTTCCTACATCTTCCCTTCATAGTTGGGGAGACTTTATGGATAAACCTTTGGTTTTGTTTCTTCCTAAGGGGAGGAACGTGGTTCGACATTCATGGAGCAGTTTCTTCATTCATCATCAAGCTTATATCATTAGTGTAGATTCCACATTGAGGGGGGGCCTCCTAGCATCTCTTCTTCTTCTTCTCTCATATTGGGGTGACTTTTTCCTCACATGGGGTTTTGTTCCTCACATACTTCTATGAGAGTTCTTTGTATATGGTTTTCATCTCTCTTTTGGGGGAGGGCTTTTTCCCATTGGGTTTTTCTCTCTTTCCTTGCTTTGTGAGAGCTTTCATTGCATTGGTTTGCATGTATTTGCATTGGTTTGCATGTATTTGCATTTGTACATGGGTACCTAACATGTCCTAGTAGCCGGGGCCCATCTTGCATTGCCTAGTTGCATTGTAGACTTAAGTGCATTCCCCTAAGTTGCACTTAAGGGGGGGTGTTGGTGTAAATAATTATTCATCTTGGATATTATTACAACTTACTTAATTTTACTTAGGAAATGTATTTCATAGTAGTTTGGGAGTGAGACACTTGGGTGTTTGTGCCACATTGGGATAGTGTGTGTAGGAGAATTTCCACCTTTTGTGGACTTATCTTGTTGTTACATTCCACATTCAGTGGGTGATCCACCCCATGTGGAATGTTATATTGTTTCTCCTACCTACCCACACCTATTTCCTACCTACCCTTTTTTTATTGAGCCACATGTCATGTTTGTGTACTCACATATCCATATAGCCTTTTTTATATAAGCAGGCTCATATTCATTGTATGTAACGTTTGATGATCCAGTTGATTAGTATTTTCATCTTCATAGAATACAGTTTATTCCTATCATATATTTTGTCTCTCTTATTTGTGCTTTCCATTACCTCTAGATCTCAATTTTTGGACAATTTTAAGATGATTTTTGAAAATTAGGGTTTTGATAATTAACCTCTTAATTTTGTGAATTTTATTTGCAAATTGAACAAGATAATGAATAAATTGAATTTGACAAATAAAGCAATTTTCAGAACTAAGACAAGCAAGCAATTTTTACAAAACACAAGTTCAATTTTAATTTTAAAAACTAGGGTTTTGAATGAATTAGCCACTAAGTTTGCAGAAAAATGAAACTTGTAAGTGAAAAATATGCAATGATTTTCAGAATAAACCATGCAAGATGTCGGGTTCACCAAAATGTGATGTGGGGAAAAATGAATGATGGAGAGATCAAGAGGAAAACTTTTCTTAGCTCTTGTTGGGTGAATATTTTGTCACTAGCATACCAATGACAAAACATATAATTCACACACAACTATGTTGAGAAGTTAATCTCTCCTCTCAGCAAGGGGAGGTTCCCTTTGAAATTTCTTCTCTAATTAACAAGAAACTAAAATCTGTGGGTAAGTTTTAAGCATATAACTCTCTTTTTTCAGAGTTTATGTATTCTTCCTCCACAATGTTACAATTCTCTATCACTTTTGATAGTTAAAGAAATGAACAAACTAAACTTACAATCAAGAAGCACAAAGTCTTTCTTGAATGTAATTCTAAGTAAGCTAATGATTACAAATGATAAGAAATTTAACTTGCAGCTCAAAGTCTTCATATATAATTTCCCAATACCTTAAAACTACAAGTAATAGCAGCAATACAAAGCCTACCACTAATCACTTAACATCAGAAAATTTATTATAATACTTATTCTATCACTTCCCATGCTTTCTGGGATAAATTGATAGTTCTGATAAGCTTTCTGGCTAAAACTATCTGCAAGTTTCAAAATTCGGCTCTGAACAATGAAAATATGGGCGGTAACAGACGGTGATACGAACCTAGCAGCTGCAAGGAATGGAAACAAAAGGAGGTGGTCTAGAGCATTTTGCAGAAGGGTTGTTTTTCAAAATTCATGGATAGACTCCATGGACGGGATGACACGGTTACTAGTTTTTTCTACAAAAATTGGAGAAAGGGTATGTTGAAAATGGGAGACCACTCTGTTGTAATTGATGAAGACCTTAATGCCCAAGCCACGGGCCTCAAAAGGGAAGGATGCAACTTCTATAGAGACAAAAAAGTCAATAAGGAGGCCATTGACAGATATCCAAAAACCAAAAAGGAGAAAAAACGCCTGGTGAAGTTAAGTAAAACTTACTATCCCCCTAGGGCTTTTGTTAAACCATGACAGGAGGTCCTGTTTGTTTTAATGTGCTACATTACATTGGATGGTAGGTTTACTAAAGTTTACGGCTACCATTTTGTTTTGCTGAATCATTTTAGGCATGATGAGAAGGTTAATTTTCCTTATTTTTTGTTATGCTCGATGAATGTCACTATTAAGGCCTACAAATAGAACCCTATGGGGGACACTGCCATGCATCAAGGCTTAATGGTCCTTATTTATGACCATCTCAAGGCCAATCAAATAGCCCACCCACAGCCCTCTATAGAGTCTGAGGAGGATGGGTCTGACTCTATCTTTTCAGTGGATGAGGATTCCGACAGTAACCCATCGAGTGATTATGAGGAGAGATTGGATGTTTCAGATTTTGAAATTGGCAAGAAGAGGAAATATATGTAAACAAGACCTTCTTCCTCAAAGGGTAAAAAACCTAAAGGCAGAATCCTCCAGATTAGCTCTTCCTCGAAGGAGGAGGTCTTTGAAGACTCGGAGAAGGAGAAACCTCAGGGTTCTCTGAAAAAGAAAACTAAATTCCACACTTAGACTAGAAACAAGCATAAGAGGAAGGAGGAGAATGTGAAGGAGCTGGAGGTTTATAAGTAGGAAAGGACTTCGGAAGCCGAACAAAACCTAGAGCAGGTGACCACTGGAAAGGCTCTTAGGGTTGAAGACATAGCTACTATTCATGACACTCCAAAAAAGAAACAGGATATCCCCGGTAAGATTGATCCTCCCCCTAACCCCCCTCCAGAGGGTATGCAAGGTTTCATGGACACTATGCAGTGGCTAATAACTGGTTACAAGAAAGCTGTGGATGACAACAAAAAGCTCAGCCATGGAATTCAAATTCTAGAAACTATCAACATTGGGGAAGGGAAGACTATGGCTAATTACATTGAGGACCTGAAAAATACCATTGCAAAAGCTGAAAACATAAGAGACTCCTTCAACCCCAGATTTGAGAAAATAGAGAAAGACCTGCTGGAAAGGAAAACTCTTGCTGACGCTAATGATCAAACTATTTCGTGCACTACCAGTAAAGTTAGCAAAATTGAGGATTGCCTGAAGATTATTAAAGAATAGAGTTTAAGCATCCTAAATATTTCTACTAGCAACACTAATACTCTCATCAGTGTATTGGACGAGGAGAAGGAGACCCTGGATATTGACCCTGACACTGAAGGCACAGGAGACGCTCAAGGACCCAGAACCAAAACCAGAGGCAAAAAGAAAGAAAAGAAACCTAACAAGGACCTGGATGATCTAAAAACTATTGGGGCCACCAATGACCAGTTGTTGAAAAAGGCGGAAGACCTTCTAAAGACTATAGATGTGTAGTGCTTTCCTAGTTTCTTTGTTGTTTTTATCTTTAGCTGTCTTTTTGGTTTGCCAGCTTTTTTTCCAGTCATTTTGTAAGCGGTTTATAAGCTCTGGACTTTTAAATATCTTATCTTAATCTCCTATGTTAAAGGTTTCGGGTCCTGAAAACCTATTTTTCTAAATTAATCAGAACATCAGAAAATTTCCCAAATATCAAATAGCACAAAGTCTACTTATCACAATTGGAAAGCTCTCTTACTCGCATAAACAATATCACCAATATCAAGCAATTAAAGAACATATATAAGCAATGAACATAGGAATATTAACTCATATAAACAATCTTTGACACAACAAAAAGTTTGGGATCAAAAGGAATTGTTTTCTTTATTTGCTTGATTGAATCTTCACAACAAAAAGCTCAAAGTCTTAGTTGAGGCAAAAAATCAATAGATTTTTGCTTAGCATAATAAAAGATAAATATTTAAAAATGAGGCTCCTCTATATATAGGATAGAAAAGGAGAAAAAGGTGGGCACAGTTGACTAATTCAATTGCACAGTCCCACTTGACTACAACTACAGCATAAAGGGAACATGCAGCTGCGAGAAAACTTACAACATCTAAAAATGCAACTACATTAAAAATGCATCTACATGAAAAACTAAGTGTCAAAAAGGGGACACTTTATTCATCTTTCTCCTCTCATTGGATTTAAATTCTTCAAATTTAGCCAAGATGGATTTCATCTCACCTTCATCTAGCAAGGCGATAGAACTTGATATAGCATTGATCCGAAATATAGCATCTTCGGTATTCACATGTTGCATCTTCCCATCCTTGAGCAAAGAGGCAAGAAACTCTAAACTAGCATGTATTTCAAGAATTTCATCAAAGGTGTTGAGAGTGAAGTCTTTCTCTATCCAATGTGAGATCAGAGACTGGAATTCCTAGATGATGGTATCACTTGAGACCAATTGTTGATTATCCTTACCATATAATAAGCAAGGGATATCATCTATTCTTGCTGAAATTTGATCAATATCATTATCACAACTCTTGATCTCACCTTCAAGATCAGTGACCATATGCTTGATCAATTCATTCATGTGTTCTAGTAGGGACAAAACTTGAACGTACTTTCCTCTTGTTTCTAGTACTTTATTCTCTACAAGGAAGTCAATGTCAAAGTCCTCCATCTTTCTCCACATCTTCATGTTTCTTTCATTCTCATCTATCCTTTGTGTGAAAGTGGTTTTGATTCCTTGTATATGACTTTACATGATTTCAAATTCTTTCAACAGCTTGATAGTTGAATCTAGGAGGAGAGGGCCTTCAGATTTCAACCTTTCAATCCATTGATCCACCACTTGACCCTTAACCCCCACTTGTTCCATTCTTTTGAGTTCTTTTGTATCAATGGATGAAACAATTGGTTCTACCTATTGAGAGGTTTGGGCCACTTTGATCAAAACATTGGTTAGTTACTCACACTTTTCCTTCAATTTTAGCTTTTCAGTACGTTCTTCATCAACTCTCCTCATGATAGCCTTGTTCACAACTCTTGAATCCTACTTCATGCTCTCATGAGTTTCCTCTCCAATTTCAACACTTTGAACTGTATAATCTGCAAGTTGAATGTTCTCTTTGGTTTTACCTGTAGCTGGCACAATCACTTCAACATATTTTCTTTTACTTACAAGATCAACCAGCTTCTTCCTTCTTGGTTCCACTATGTCCAACCAAGGAGGTAAGACTGATTGTGTGCTTAGAGTAGTGACCTCCACTTGTGTAACCGCAGGCAAACTAGTAGGTGGTTGACTTGAAGATACTCTTGTCATTGATGGACCCACTTGTACTAAGGTCATTGGAGCAATAGACATCATAGGATTAGTCACAACTGGGATAATAGAAACTGATATTAGTGGTAGGAGTGGCATAGAAGTTGGTAAGACATTAACTATCCCAATTGTTGTATCTACTGGTGGTGTTGATGTAATAATAGAAGTTGTTGCTAAAATGACAATTCTGCTCACTAGGGGTGGAATTTCTATCATGGCCACAGAAGTTGACAGACTCACTACCTGTTGCTCCTGAGTAACCTGTTCCATGGCTTCATTAAAATCCAATATTGACAACTCAATCATGGAAGTTGGAATGTCATCAAAACTAGGCATGCTAGAAAGAGTAACAAATTCTTCATTGCCCCCTTCTTCACCTTGTTCATCATCCAACTCAATATATGTTCTTTCTTAATCATGTTCTTGCACCTCTTCATCAGAATCAGAGTTAATAGAATGAATCACAACATGAATAGGTGATGATGTTTGAGAGTTGGTAGGAGTAGAACTTTCTCCTTTTTCGTGTTCTTCTCCAACATGAGGAATTTCTCCTTTTTGTTCTTCTTCCTCTGCTTGGTCAGGCCCTTGGGCTGATTCCTGTTGCACAGCCGCAGAGGAAGATTCTCTTTTCTTTGATCCATTAACGATCAATTTGAATTTAGGTGCATTCCCTTTAGATTTTGGTGGTGAAACCGGTGGTGGGGGAACCTGAGTATCTTCCTTATTCTTTGTTCTTACTTTTGAAGTCTTCCGCACTAGACCATCATTATCATCCTCACCAGAGCTAGCAAGAAGTGGTTTCATCTAGATTTCCTTCTTCAGTAGCCATTGGTTTGTGTTTTCCATGATAGGTGCAAACCTCTTTGAAATTGATATGATTTCTTTCTTCGACCATTGAATTGGAGGTAAAGGAGTATCGGCAATTTTCCGCTCATAGTAGACATGATCCATTCTATCATTTGTATCCTCCATGATGTTTGGTATCTTAGCCAAGTCCAAGTTCTCTATTTGCTCTAATTTAAGATGACTTTAGTCCATCCTTCTTACATCTTCATCACTTTTACAATACACCCAAACATCCTCAAGCCTATGTAAATGCACATAACTCCTCTTGATTTTGCCTCTTATGTTGTGAGAATCAAAGTTCTCTCTAGCTTTAAACCTCCTCATTGTGACCCATAAAATTTCATTCTCCATATTCTTGGCCTTGGGCATGGTAAGCACTAAATATCCACCAATAGACAGGCCATTTGAGACCTATCTTATGAGTAGAAGCTTGTCTGGCATGTACATGTACCGATTGATGACACAGTTCCATGAGGACAATCTTATCCAATGGGTATCGAGGCAACATGAATGGTTCACCTGTGAAGCATCCAATGCGGATATATGTAAAAGTAGGAAATTGTAAGAACACACAACCAAAAGAAGACACCAAGTCATATGTTGGTTCTAAAATTCTCTCCTTGTGCAGATTCTTGTTCAACAAAAATGTCCACACTACGAAGAAAGCATCATTGACTCTTTGGAATGAGATCGCTCATTATTGATGGTTATCTTATCATAATAATCCCAAACAGGTAACAACCTTTTATCTCCTTTGGTAGAAAGTCCTGGATATTGCCTCATTGAGGTGACTGCATACGCAAGATATGAAGTCATATAAAATTTCAATGATGTTTTGACTTCCTTTAACTGAATACAGAGAGCATCATTGATTTTCTCTCCCCAATCAATCTTGGTTATCCCTTTTCTGATGACTTTCATGTAGTAACACATCCATTCTTGGAAGTAGTGGGAATCTCTCAAATCTCTAACTCGTGCAATCATTGTAACCATGTCATTATACTCTTCATGGAAATCACTTCTATGAAAGTACTTTGGCCATCTAGTGACAATTGAATCATGTGAAGTAGATAAAAACACAATGTTGATTATTTTCTTGCACTTATCTGTGTGCTTCTCATAATATGCTTGTGCACTATCCATGGTTATATCAGCAACTTCAACTTCCTTTAGACCTTTGAAAAGATTGTTGAAAAACACACTATCAAGTGTCATCACCACATTCTTGTCAGCATCTTTCACCTGACGAGTGTTCGGGTCAAAGTGTTCTACCATAGCCAATACAATTTCTGGATCATGAGCTGCAACAAGAAAAGACGCATATTTATGCAATTCTGACCTCATCAAATTTGTCATATGGGATGGGGCCTTCTTGAATCTGTTTTCAAACTCTTTCATATCCACATGCCCAATTTTCGTATCTTCGATCTCTACCACATTAGATTCCATCGAGCTTTCAGAGAACATATTCAAGTACTTATCGTACGTACTTCATCTTTTTGTATAAAAGTTTGCTCGGTGATGGATCTATATGAATGGGAGAGGCCTTCGATTTGGTTACGAATGAATTGGACATTTGCAAAGGTGTTATAGAGAAAATGTTTGTTAGGCCCATTATCAATATTCATCATCAGAAGAACAAGTTGGAGATTTGGAATCAAACATGATTGAGTGAAAAAGGCTCATGAAGGGAGAAACATCAAAACTGGCAGGTCAGGGTTTAAAATCCGACCTACTAGTTGCAAAGGAAAGATACTGGCATCACAGGTTTTAAACCCAGACATGCTAGTATAAAGGAAAAATAAATCACTAACAGGTTGGGGTTTAAAACCCGACATGCCAGTGGAACAAAACTGACTGGCAGGTTGGGTTTCAAACCCCGACCTATTAGTTGCAAATGTAAAGATAAAAGCTCGCATGTCGGGGTTTGAAACCCGACATGCGACTAGAGGAAACTTCATCCTCACATGTCGGGTTTCAAACCCCAACATGTGAGTTGTGGGAATGAACATTGGCTGACTTGCATGGCGGGGTTCAAAACCCGACCTGCTCGTCCATGGAAGGGCAATCCACATGTCGGGTTTTGAAGCTCGACATGTAATGAAAATGGAACGAAAAAGCAAATCTTATTTTGGGTTTTGAAACTCGTTATGAGAGGTTTACTAGAAAGGGGGAAAGTAAGTCAGGTTTCAAACACCCTATTACCCTCCTCATTTTCCTGAGGCATTTTGTGCTCATGTTATTTAAAATAAGGAGTATTTATTTAGTCCGGGTTTGTGTAATTCTCAGGTTTGGTCTTATTAGATTTTGTCTTGAACTGAACCTTTCCATTAAACCTTTTCAAAAGTTCAAGGTTCGGGTTCAAGCGGAGCATGTTGTGTCATGGCTTGGTTCTAGTTTAAAAGTTAATGGTCTTAGCATCAATCGTTATTGAACTTGAACTCTTGAACCATTTCAAAGTTCAAGGTTCAACTTCAAAGTTGAGAAAGTCGAGTCTTGTCTAAGTCATGTCTTTGCAACACGTAAGTCACGGCCTTGTGTTGTCTTTGTCTTGGTTTGTCCTTATACTGTTATTTTGAAATTGAACTTGAACTTTTGAACTACTTTTCGAAGGGTTCAAAGTTCAAGGTTCAAGGATTGATTAACTTTAGACATAAAGTGGTGGACATGAAAATGATGAAGCCTCAGCATGGAGGGAATATTTCGGATTTAAAAACTAAACTTCAAGGGAATGTGTCATGATGAAGAGCCATACTTGAGAATAATTATTTTAGGAAAGGATTGGTGGGAAAAGACTTGTAATAAATGATTTGTCAGAATTAAGTCTTTTCGGAATAATTTGGCACGGATAAGCATGTATTTATGATTACATCAAATCATGTGACCGATTTTTAAGCTTGTTCTCAAGATTTTCTTTATTTTTTTAAAAATGAAATGCTTGCCTTCTTCATTTGCCTAATTTGGTAAGTAAGGGATTTGCACTGGCGGTATTTTTTGTTCTTGTCTCTTTGGATTCCAAGCTCTGCATGAAAGGTGAGTTCAAAATATTCTTCTCATACCTGTGATTTCTTACATTCGAAGCTTTGCTTGGTTGTTCAGCTGGTTCAGTTTGTCTTCCTTGCTATGTTTTCTTTCTGTTGGTAAATTCAAAATGAGACCTAAATTGCCCAAGATAGACCCTTGGTTAGTTTGTACCTTGCCAGAATTAGGAGACACTTTTCTGTCATCAGTAGACCTAGACAAATTCCATGAAAGGGTATGGAATTCCACTGGCTCTCCCTTAATGCAAAGGATTTTGGATAGTGGGTTAGTGGAAGCAGCAGCTTTCCCTTCAACAGTGTCATGTCCTGAGCTAGTTCTAGAATGCATGAACAGGTATGACCCTGTTAAGAGATGTGTAAGAAGCGCAGATGGTGGGGTTTTGCTTAGGGTTAGTCGAGAGGTTTTTGTTGTCATTATGAAAATACCTGAGAAGGAGCAATATGAGGATTGGACAGTGTGTAAGTCACAAGGGCTTTTCTTAGAAAAGAAATCATTCTATAGGAATGTTATTGCAAGGAATTGGTTGTTAAAGTTTCAAAGAGGAGGTTCCCGACTCCCAAGTCCATTGACCCAGGAACATCTGATCAAAGAAGTCAGGGAAATAATCATTATGTTACATAGAGTGAGAGGGAATCAGATTGCCTTTTATTGGGAAGATTGGATGTATTTCTTCATACAGGTTATTTTTGGTGAGAAGAGATTAATTGTCGGCGGAATTAATTGCAGATAGGTTGCATGAAGGTATGAGTTGCTTCGGTAAAAATTTCTACATGTCATCATATCTTCTATATTGCATGGCATGGTTTGTACCATGAAGCATGGGTGGATAATATGAGAATATTTGAATATCATCTGCATCTTCAACAACAAAGGTCCTATGAAAATTATCGTAAACTACATTACATTTTTTTGGGCAGGATGGTGTATGAACTGAAGGGAAACATTCATAAAATATTGTCAGATGAAGCAATGCAATTGATTGGTACTTATGGTAGCTTCTTCATACAGTTTCCCAAGTTTACTTAACTAAGGGTAGGGGGTTTTGAAGGAGAATTGTACAAGCTACCCAGATATGCATTTGACAGACATATTTTAATGGAGATATGCAGGCAATTGGCCTATATTGACACAAAGTACAGAGCTAGACATCTATCAGGTGTCTCATTTCCAATTGAATTAACTTATTTTATTTGTAATAGTGTTTCTGATGCCTTGAACTTGGAACTTGAATTTAAGAAATTGAATTTTCCATTATATGGTCCACGAGCAAATTTTGACGCTAAAGGGTTTGTCACCGCCCATCTAACATTGAGAAAACATTTTTTTCATGTGCCAAATATTGAAGATTATTGGACTGATTGTAGCGATGAGTTTGAAGTTAGGAAGAGGCCACACCAAAGGTTCACCCTGCAGCAAGTCATGGCCTTTGACTTGAAAATGAACATTGCTAATGTCAAGGATGATGAAAGTGAACTGATGGATCCTCAGTTTGTGGATGATAGGAAGAAGGGAGCCATTCTAGAAGTGGACTGGGAAGAAGATGAGGAGGACCAGATCCAAATAAGGACATTCCCAGTTATTAGAAGAACTGAAAAGTGGCTAAGAGTGTGAAGAATGGGAAAGGGCACAAAGAAAGGTTTAACTTCATCCTCTGAAGTACCATTGGCTAACTCCCGTGTTACCTCTTGTGTTGTAGGATCATCCAGAACATAGACTAAAGTTAGTCAAAGTGTTAGGCTAGTGGAAATCAAAAGAGAACTCGTTCCTACCAAGGTTACCAGGGCCAGAACTAGAAGTGGAGCTAACAAATCTCTTGCATATTCGGTGGTAGTTGATTTAGAAGCCTCTCCTGACATGGAAGATCCTTTGACTCATAGAGACTTGGAGGTGCTAAATGTTGATGATACCAATGACACTCAATAGATGGATAATTTGGAAAACACTAATACCACATTGGTAGTAAGAAATAAAAAAGAAACTACAGTCAACTCAGATGAAACCTCTATGCACACTAGGCCTCTTTGGTTAGAAAATACATTGAACAACAAGAAAAGGAACATAGTTCTGGTTTCGGTCCCTTTGGAAGATATGGTGAGCAAATGCTTGGGGAAGACCCCCAAAGTGAAAAAATTGAAAACCATTTCAAAAATTGACTTTGATGCCGACACTGGGAATTGGACTGCAGAGATAGCGCGTGCATTGACAGATGAGAAAATAGGGGACCTTACAATCCAGGATTTTTTTGTCAAAAAGGTGAATATTGGTGCAACTTCCCGGGCCATGAATGTTCTTCATCTTGAAGCCTCCACAAAAAAGATCATAATGAGGACCTAGAAGGATGAAAAAGATAAAAAGGAACTGAAAGAAACCTTGAGACAAATGGCATAATATATTAATGCAATTCATGGGCTAGATCCCCAGCCATTGTCTGAGCGGCTAGCACTCTTCGATCTGAAATCCCCCAGCAATCAGAAGTTGCTTGCAAAATTTCAAAGGAACAAAATGGTCCATAGGGTGCTCCTCGAATAGTTAGATATAGTCAGAAAAGAGGGAAAAGAATATATTGGGAATTTGAGCAAGGTGTATGATGACGCTGCTAAAGTTATCCAAGAATTGAGAAAGGAAAAGATAGCCTGGAAGAACAAAGAAGCCAAATGGGCCCGAACAATACCTCACATGGAAGAAGTTCAAAAGCATGGCATAATGAAGTTCCTTGGAAAAAATCCTATGAAGGGATTCGATGATAATGTTCTGTACATTTGCAAGAAGAAAACTGAATGGATAAATTCGGTAATCAAACAGGGCTATGAGGAATTCGTTAAACTTGGGTGGGAATTGTCTGAATTAATACAAAACATGCTCAATAATTTGAAATGAATTGGAGTGAAATATATGAAGGAGAATGGACAAACCATTGACACCACTGAAGCAATAAGCAAATCTTATGAAGTGCAAATTGATATGGTCAAGAATGCAACAATGGTCACAAAGAAAGATTTATCTACTATTGCTAAAATCGTGTCCTTACTATTTTTATGCATAGATCATTTGCACAACCATTTTGATAAGGTAAAATAGGTGTGTCATGATAAAGAAGTTTGGCAACAACGGAATTTACACGTGGGCATTCCAAATGAACATGTCATCTAGCAATTCACGGAGCCATTCACGGAGTGGAAGAATGATCAAACTGGTCACTCATTTCCATGAATTGGATAACTGATCTCGTGTTTTCTTTCCTTTCTACAATTTTTAGTCAAAAAATGGTTTTATAAGTTAGTTTTCAAAAACAAACTATTTAAAACTTACCCTCGGGCAGAGTAGTGTAACTTTGTGGTTACCGAGTGGTTAGGGTAGAAAGTTTAGATATATATTTTTGGAAAAAAACTTTAAAAAGGTCTGAGAAATTTTGAAAAGATTGACAGACTTTGTTTAGATACTTGTGGATTGTCAATGAAGGCATTTTATCAGTGAATAAAATTAGGCATTTTCAGCAACTTTCAAATCTGTGTATTTGAATGCAGAAAAGAAAATCTCTGTTGGGATAAATATGTTTGTGTTGAATCTGTTGCTTCTTTGATTATCCACCTTCATACGTCTGTAAATGAATGTAATAAGTAATTCTGTTGTTACTATTGTGTGGATCCGATTCCCCTTGTCCTGAGAGACATGAACAAGACTCAATCAGAGTCCATGATTTTATCGTTTCTTTAATTATAGTTTTTGAAGTAAAGTTATTTTTTATTGTAAATTTATGGGTTTACATATAGAGTGTTTATCTTCCTGGCATTAATGTGGTGTTGACTAATGAATGTGAAAAGCCTTTTTTTCGCTCTCTCGTTAAAAGTGAAGTTAATATTTGTGTGTGTTTAAAAGTTCATTGAACATCATACGGGAAGTTGCACCCTTATGCAAAGGGTAAATAATTCATTGAATTACCCAACTGTTGGTTCTTTTTGTCTTTCAAAAAACTAAGGGCGAACATGAGTCATTTATCATAAAATTACAAAAGGCTAAATCTGTTAACCAACACACCTGACATACCTCACATTAAATGGAGGAAAATAAACAACGAAGCAACACTGAAAACTAACACAAACACTAGAAAAACCTAGCAAAAACCCGACGCAAAACAAATAAAAGAAAAATGAAAACCCTACCTGCGGGATGCAAAGACGTTGGAGAAAAAGATGAATCCAGTAACTAAATCACCAACACCCACAAGGAGGAAGGAGATAAGAGCTAAAATGCCTCACAAGAAGAAAAAAAGACTTAGAATGAAAGAAGACCAACTAAAAAGCAATTTATAACTAACTAAAAGATAAACACAAGTTACAATAAATGCAACTCGTGTTGACAGGTCGGAATTTAAATTCCAGCCTATCACCAAAACCAAACTGCAAGTCAAACTTTAAAGTCTGACTTGCTAGTCAGGCAAACTGGCACATCGGACTTTAAAATCCGATGTGCCGACAAAGGCAAATTGACACATCGAGGTTTAAAGCCCAACCTATCAGTAAAAACAAAGAAAACTAATAACTCAAAAATGACTAAACATAAAGATGTAAAATGAAAAGCGACTAATCGACAAGGTCGATTAGCCTTTCCCGGAGCCCGTGAGGTACCAAATGAATGAGTTTCATAGGGTTGCCTCATGATTTAGGCCATGCCGAAATTGAGGACAACAACTGGCTCTAACTGGGGAACAAGCTACACCACTTGAAGCTTGTAGAATTTAGAACTCTGAGTGCATGTATCCATTGGGCTATAGAGTCAGGCGACAAAACGACTCAAAATAAAAACTATACAAAACATTTACACTATGTACAACATTTCTTTGCCTTGCTCCTCATTGAGTAAAGAGCTTCAAATGTTCTCCAATATGAGGTACTGAGAATGGGGTACCATCAGCATATGCAAGCAAATAGCTATTCTCGCCACATACCTCATGAATAGTGAAGGGGCCTCTCCGTAAGGAATCGAATTTCTCATGCAAACCCTTTGGTTCCCTCCTATTGTCCCATAACAAGACTTGATCACCAACTGAGTACTTACGAGAAGTCGCCTTCTTGTCAAATAACACCTTCACTTGGTTTTAGTGTGCAACAATTCTATCCACCACCTCTACTCTTGTTTCCTCCAACTGAGAAAGAAACATAATCCGCTTATCAAGCAAACCTTGGTAAGTTTCATCTTCAACGGCCTTGGCAAGATTCAATTTTGGAAGTTCCAAAGTGATAGGAATATTGGCATTCAATCCATACAAAAGTTGAAAAGGTGGCATATCAATTGATCTCTTAAGATTTATACAATCCGCCCATAGCGCATCATAGAGAGCCTTATGCCAAGTCCGTTGTCTCTCATCAACAAGCTTCCTGATAATTGTAACCAGGTTCTTATTGCTTGACTCAGCCTGACCATTTCCTTGCGGATAATAGTCAGATGAATTTGAAAGGGTAATACCATAATCGAAATAGAAATCAATGATCTCGTAAGATGAAAACTAAGTCACATTATCAGTTACTATCTTATGAGGAACACCAAACCTTGAAACGATGTTTTCTTTCAAAAATTGAGAAACCACTGTTGTAGTAGCTTGCTTTGTTGGAATTGCCTCCACCCACTTGGTGTAGTAATCTGTTGCAGTGAGAATATACAAGTGGCCCGCACTAGATGTTGGATTGATAGGACCAACAAAATCCAATCCCCACTGTTGAAATGGCTCTTCAATTACCACCGGCTTAAGAGGAAGTACATCCAGCTTAGGGTTGCCAACAAACTGCTGACATTGTTTGTATTTGCAAACCCAAATAGTATCTTTAAACAATGTTGGCCAATAGTATCTTCCACGCAAATTTTTGTGTGTAGTGACAGGAGCAAAAAAGTGTCCACCACAAGCAAGATCATAAAAAGCTTGAAGTAACCTCACTTGTTGTTGCTTGTCAATGCAACGCAGGAAATTTCCATCTAGACCCTTCTTATACAAACCATTGTCCCATAAGACAAAGTTCACCTCTTTGAACTTCAAAGTTTGTCTTTCATTGCATGATAGGTGTGTAGGATACTCACCATATGTTAAAATATATGCCAAATCAAAATACCAATCATCTGTGGTGCTGATAAACAGAACAGTGAGAAGATCTTTGTCCATGCCTTCATTTTCAAGCACCACTTCATTACTTGATTTCTTATCGGCGATCAACTAACACAAACCTTTTCCATGAACCAATTTAGTAGGCTTAATTTCCATGCCATATTCCCGAATTTTGGCAACCTAGTTACCCCTTTTAGTTCAAAATTCCTATTGTGTTAGAATTGACTTGACAACATCATCAGGAACTAGTGCAATGACATGTGAATTTAGAATATAAAATCTAAAATGTTTTACCTCTTTAACCATGACAAAGGCATGCTTCTCCATTTCTGAGTATTTCAATTCACGAGCCTTTAATGGGTAACTAATGAATGCAATAGGTGATTCAACACCCTCATTATTCTTCTACATTAGTATAGCCGAACAGGTTTGATTAGATGCATAACTATACATGATAAAATCTTTCATGTAATCAGGACTCACCAAAACTGGGGCTCTTGCCATGGCTTCCTTAATTTAATGAAAATATTTCTTTCCTTCATGAGTCCATTTGAAAAGGGATTTGCCTTTCATCATGTCAACTATGTGATGAGTCTGCTTGGCAAAGTCTGGAATAAACCTTCGTAAGAAGTTTACTTTACCGAAGAAAGAATGCACGACAATCTTACTTGCTGGCAGGGAAAGGTCACGGATGGCCTTTACCCTTTTAGCATCAATCTTGATACCTTCCCTTGATACAATATTCCCAAGCAACTTACCTTCAGTAACCCCAAAAATAGATTTATTGGGATTAAGGGAAATTCCATGTTGGCGACACTTCCCCAACACTTGCTGCAAATGATAGAAATGATCTTGACGCTTCTTAGAATAAACTATTAGATCATCAAAATATACTACAATGAACTTACCAAGAAAATCTGGGAAAGCCAAGTCCATTGCACATTAGAAAGTCCCTCCTGCATTTATCAAGCCAAAAGGGATCCTGCGGTATGCAAAAGTACTCCAAGGTGTGGTAAAAGCAATCTTGTGTTGATCTTGCTCAAGAACCTCCACTTGATTATAACCTGAAAATCCATCCAACATGGACATCATCTCAGATCAAATGACCGCTTGCAAGACATGATCCATGACAGGCAATGGGTAATTATCCTTCAAAGATACTTGATTCAAATTTCGTAAATCAACACATATCTAGATCTCACCTTTTTTCTTGTGCATGGGCACAATATTAGCTATCCAGGTGGAGTGATGAATAGGGAAGATTATCCTCACCTTTAGCATTTTTTGGATTTCAGCAAAAATAGTGTCAAAAATATTTGGGTTATACTGCCCTTGCTTTTGACGGAAAGAAGCAAAACTCAGCTTCAATGGAATATCATCAAAAATCTCTTTAGGACGAAAATACTTCAAGTCATCATAAGAATAGGCCAAGACATCCATATATTGCTGCAATAATGCAACAAACTTACGCCTTTCTTCATGTGAACAACATTTTTCAATGTTGATCATCTTCGGATTCACATTAATTCCAATGTTCACTTGCTTATACTCCATCGTACTAGTGACTGATTTATGTTTCTTTTTAACATAGCGATCATGCTTGTAAAACAATTTTTCAAGAGAAACAAGACCCTTGTGAATCTTATTGCCTTTGAGTTGTAGGAACTTTTCACTAGTTTCCGCATCAACACTTTCAATGACATCTTTTGAAGAATTTTGACTTCCATCAAAATACAAATCATCAAAATTATCAGCAATCTGCAAGAAATTGATTACATGTTGATCATTGTTGAACACTTGCTAATTAATATAATTATCAGGAACACTTGGTCGAAAAATCATCTCAATAGTATATCTTGATCTTGAAAAATCCTTATGCAGAACCAACGAAGTTGCAGATACTGCTAAAGAATCTTCTCTATCATTGAATTCATGAGAAACAATAGATAAATCAAAGGCATCAAATGCCTCAATTGAGTCCCACACAAGATTACGATAATGCCTTAGCCTATCGCTCCTTTTTTGATAAATATTCCTAACTTGACAAACAATCAATTTAGCATCTCCCTAAGCATGCAAATTATTAATTCCCTTCTTTTGAGCAACATTCATCCCCAAAAGAAGAGATTCATACTCATCAATATTATTAGGATTGTCAAATTGTAACTTGAAGGAAAATGGGAAGATTTTACCATCAGGAGACACCAACATGATACCAGCTCCTAATCCGAAGGAAGAACAACTACTGTCAAACACTAACATCCAAACATCATTTGAACCACCAATACTGATAGTATCAAAATTGAGAGGTTTCTCTTGTGGAATTGAAGATCCCATAGATTCAACAACAATACTTTCACAATCACGAGAACTTTCATCAAATGAAATGGAATCCTTAATTTCAAGAACAACTTCAAACTCATCATCAGCATATAAGAAATAATTGCCCATACCTGATGACTCAAAAAGAATCTGAGCCCGCTGATCATCATATTTCACAATGGTGTATTGTGATTCATTTTCTGGATACAACTTTTTTATCTCTCCCTTAACAAGAATACGTGCTTCAATCATATCCATGTTTAATTCTTCTCCAATCTCTAAAAAAATTCCTCCCCAATAGTATGCCATAGGAAGAAGTCACATCGACTACCAAAACTATCATTTTGATCTTTTTATCTGGGAATCGGCAAAAGCAAATTGTGCATCCTTAATCTAACCTATTAAAGGGACTTGCTTGTTATCCATGGAAAAGCATCTACCAGACGTCTTAGTCAAGGTTAAACCAAGAGCATTTGCAACTTTCATTGGCATAAGATTGTAAGATGTTCCAGAATCAATTACACAATTACTTAGCTTGTGACCATTAATCAACAAGGAGATATAAAACGGTCCTATATTTTCTATAGGAGAAGGAGAATTCACTAAGTTATTTTGAGATGTGTTAGACTTGGGAGGATTACTTGGGGAAGTATCTTTTTCTTTTATAAATTTGACCAAACGATCAAATTGATCCAAATTGGACATCAAATATTCTACCTCAGACATTTGTACTTTAGTTTTCCTAGCATGATCTATAATGTCAAATGACTGAAAAGAATTCTTCAAATATTGGTTAAGGTTCTCATTTTGAGAACTTAAAACATTAGGTGCACTGGTCTTTGATGCAGGTGTAGATAAATTAATAGGTGCTGAAAAATTTAGAGCAGTCGAAGGAGCACTTACATTTTTTATCCTTCGCATTGTCTTTTAGAATGGAGTTATCTTTTTGAGGATTTGGTAAAGGAGTTCCACGCTTAGCAATAGTAACTAGCAAGCGTTGAGAATCCTTGACTTGTGTAGAATCATCACTCTTTGTATTGGCAGGTGGCTATGTTGCTTGTGCTTGCGAACAGGTGAAAATTGCAAAGACATCTCCATCATGCGTATCTGACACATCATCTTCTTCAAACTGCATATATCTGATGTTAGAGTTGCCAGCCAATTCTACATCATCTCCATGAAGCAAATTGGCATCTTCATCATCAAATCGAGGAAGATCATTATGTTCAGCCTCATAATAGCTCGTACTTGAATTCTGAGGTGGTGCTTCCAATGAAAGTCTCTCCGGAGCAGGAGGTAACTTATTTTGATTACATGTAGCATAATTGGAACCGTTATTTGGATGTCCTTCTTGGAACATCATGATAATAAGTATTTCCTCAAAAGAAAATTTGCTTCTTAAGTGCTAACAACTCATTTGCTAGCTTTTGAATCATAGGATCGACAGAATTTGTTGAGAAAGATGATGTGTCAACAATCTGATTATTCCTAACCTTGTTAGGATCCTTTCTTATCTTACCAACAAGGATAAGATCATCTTCAACTGATGTGGCCATTTGTTGCGCAATAGCCAAATCTACAGGATTATCCATATGCAACAGAAAACTTACATCTAGCAATTGAGCATTAATAAAGAAGCATTTCAAATTTCCAGCTGTAGGTTGTGAAGCAGTCAAAATGTGACTGTGCAACTTATTGAACTTTGCCACAAATTCTCGCATGGGCTCTTGTGGTTCTTTTTTCATTTGATTCAATTGCACTAATAGCGCATGATCATCTTCAGGAGGCTTGAACCTTGCCTCAAACCTTGTTCTGAGGATAGCCCAATTTGTAATACAATTATTTAGAAGATGATAGAACCAATCAGCAATTGCACCTTGCAAAGTTTCAATGAACAATCTCACAGAAACATCTTCATGTTCAACACCGAGAACACCACATGCAATATTAAAAGCAGTGATGTGATCATCAGGATGTTGGGCACCATATCCCAAAAACTTAGGCAATTTTTTTCTTGTGCCTTTTGGAAGTTCATGTAAAGGTGTCGTTAGGCTCAAAGGACCAAATGCAGTACCCCAAGGACCCGCAACAGCCATCCTTAATGGATTATATGGTGGTATTACAAAAATATTTGCAAGTGGAACAACCAAAACTTGTAAACTTGATGCCTCACCTGGTACAAGAGACCACTATATAGTAGGAGGAAAACTACGTGTCCGTTGCAAAGGAGATTGCATTCGTGGAGATTGAGTTGCAAAAGGGAAATTATGTTGCTACAAAAAGTCAAAGGTAGGATCAACAATTCCTATTGCTCATTGTCCATGAGTGTAACTTTGATCAGCCAGATTAAAACTTTGAGAAAATCAGCAATATGGATATTACAATGAAAAGTGCACTGCAACCCAAAAAGGAAAATACCAGTTGCACGTTGCTCCCCAGCAGAGTCGCCAAAAAATTGTGGGGTGAATATTTTGTCACTAGCGTACCAGTGATAAAATATATAATTCACACACAGCTATGTTGAGAAATTAATCTCTCCTCTCAGTAAGGGGAGGTTCCCTTTGAAATTTCTTCTCTAATTAACAAGAAACTAAAATCTGTGGGTAAGTTTCAAGCATATAACTCTCTTTTTTCAGAGTTTATGTATTCTCCCTCCACTTTGTTACAATTATCTATCACTTTTGATACTTAAAGAAATGAACAAACTAAACTTACAATCAAGAAGCACAAAGTCTTTCTTGAGTGTAATTCTCACTATGCTAATGATAAGAATTTTAACTTGTATCTCAAAGTCTTCAAGTGTAATTTTCCAATCCCTTAAAACTACAAGTAATAGAAACAATACAAAGCCTACCACTAATCACTTAACATTTGAAAATTTCCCAAATATGCAAATAGCACAAAGTCTACTTATCACAATTGGAAAGCTCTCTTACTCACATAATAAATATCACCAATATTAAGGAATTAAAGAACATATATAAGAAATGAACATAGGAACATTAACTCATATAAACAATCTTTGACACAACACAAAGTTTGGGATCAAATGGAATTGCTTTCTTTATTTGCTTGATTGAATCTTCACAACAAAAAGCTCAAAGTCTTAGTTGAGGCAAAAAATCAGTAGATTTTTGCTTAGCATAATAAAAGATAAATATTTAAAAATGAGGCTCCTCTATATATAGGAGAGAAAAGGAGAAAAAGGTGGGCACAATTGAGTAATTCAACTGCATAGTCCCACTTGACTATAACTACAACATAAAGGGAACATGCAGTTGCGAGAAAACTTACAACATCTAAAAATGCAAGTACATTAAAAATGCATCTACATGAAAAACTAAGTGTCAAAAAGGGGACACTTTATTCATCTTTCTCCTCCTCATTGGATTTAAATTCTTCAAATTTAGCCAAGATGGATTTCAACTCAACTTCATCTGGCAGGGCGATGGAACTTGATATAGCATTGATCTAGAATATAGCATCTTCGGTCTTCACATGCTGCTTCTTTCTATCCTTGAGAAAAGAGGCAAGCAACTCTAAACCAACCTTTATTTCAATAAGTTCATCAAAGGTGTTCAAAGTGAAGTCTTGCTCTAACCAACGTGAGATCAAAGAGTGGAATTCTTGGATGATGGTATCACTTGAGACCAATTGTTGATTATCCTTACCATATAAGAAGCAAGGGATATTAGTTATTCTTGCTGAAATTTAATCATTATCATTATCACAACTCTTGATCTCACCTTCAAGATCAGTGACCATATGCTTGATCAATTCATTCTTGTGTGCTAGTAGGGACAAAACTTGAACGTGCTTTCCTCTTGTTTCTAGCACTTTCTTCTCTACAAGGAAATGAATGTCAAAGTCCTCCATCTTTCTCCACATCTGCATTTTTCTTTCATTCTCATCTATCCCTTTTGTGAAACTAGTTTTGATTCCTTGTATTTGACTTTGCATGATTTCAAATTCTTTCAACAACTTGATGGTTGAATCTAAGAGGAGGGAGCCTTCAAATTTCAATCTTTCAATCCATTGATCCACCACTCGACTCTTAACCCCCACTTGTTCCATTCTTTTGAGTGCTTTTGTATCAATGAATGAAACAATTGATTCTACCTGTTGAGAGGTCTAGGTCACTTTGATTAAAACATTGGTTAGTTGCTCACACTTTTCCTTAAATTTCAGCTTTTCAGCACGTTCTTCATCGAGCCTCCTCATGATAGCCTCGTTCGTATCTCTTGAATCCTGCTTCATTCTCTCATGAGTTTCCTCTCCAAGTTTGACAGTTTGAATAGTATAATCTGCAAGCTGAATGTTCTCTTTGGTTTTACCTGTAGCTGGCACAATCACTTCAGCATATTTTCTTTTACTTACAAGATCAACCAGCACCCTTGATATTGTCTTTGGCTTCTTGGTCACCTTTTCCTTTGAACGAGCTAACTATTTGAAGTCAAAGTCATCTAGTGAGACAACTTGGTTCTTCATTTTTGGTGTCACTATGTCCAACCAAGGAGGTAAGATTGATTGTGTGGTTGGAGTAGTGACCTCCACTTGTGTAACCATAGGCAAACCAGTAGGTGGTTGACTTGAAGATATTGTTGTTGTTGATGCTCATACTTGTACTAACATCATTGTAGCAATAGGCATCATAGGAGTAGTCACAATTGGAATTGTAGAAACTAATACTGGTGGTGGCAGTGGCATAGAAGTTGGTAAGAAATTAACTATGCCAAATGTTGTATCTATTAGTGGTGTTGATGTAATAATAAAATTTGTTGTTGTTGAAATGACAATTGTGCTCACCAGGGGTGGAGTTTTTGTTATGGCCACAGAAGTTGATGGACTCACAACCTGTTTCTCCTGAGTAACTTATTCCATGGATTCATTAAAATCCAAGATTGATGACTCAATCATGGAAGTTAGAATGTCGTCAAAACTAAGAATGCTAGAAAGAGTAACAAATTCTTCATTGCCCCCTTCTTGACCTTGTTCATCATCCAACTCAATATCTTCTCTTTCTTCATCATGTTCTTGCACCTATTCATTAGAATCAGAGTCAATAAAATGAATCACAACATGAATAGGTGATGATGTCTAAGAGGTGGTCGGAGTAGAACTTTCTCCTTGTTCTTGTTCTTCTCGAACATGATGAATTTCTCCCTCTTTTTGTTCTTCTTCCTTGGCTTGGTCAGGCCCTTGGGCTGATTCCCATTGCACAGCTACAGAGGAAGATTCCCCTTTCTTCTGACCTTTAACGGTGAATTTGAATTTAGGTGCCTTCCCTTTAGATTTTGGTGGTGAAACCGGTGGTGGGGGAACCTGAGTATCTTCCTTGTTCTTGGTTCTTACTTTTGAAGTCTTCCCCACTGGACCATCATTATCTTCCATACCAGAGCTAGCAGGAAGTGGTTTCATTCTGGATTCCCTTCTCTAGTAGCCATTGGTTTGTGTTTTCCAAGATAAGCACAAACCTCTTTGAAATTGATTTGCTTTTTTTCTTTGACTATTGAAGTGGAGGAAAAGGAGTATCGGCAATTTTCTGCTCATAGTAGATAGGATTCGTTATATCATTTGTATCCTCCATGGTGTCTAGAATCTTAGCCAAGTCCAAGTTCTTTATTTTCTCTAATGTAAGATGACTATAGTCCATCCTTCTTACATCCTCATCACTTTTACAATCCGCCCAAACATCCTCAAGCCTATGTATATGCACATAACTCCTCTTGATTTTGCCTCTCATGTTGTGAAAATCAAAGTTCTCTCAAGCTTTAAACCTCCTCATTGTGACCCATAACATTTCATTCTCCACATTCTTGGCCTTGGGCATGGTAAGGACTAAATATCTGCCAATAGACAAACCATTTGAGACCTGTCTTATGAGCAAAAGCTTGTTTGGCATGTACATGTACCAATTGACAAAATAGTTCCATGAGGACAATCTTATCCAAAGGGTATCGAGGCAACATGAATGGTTCACCTGTGAAGCATCCAATGTGGATATATGTAAAAGTAGGAAATTGTAAGAACACACAACCAAAAGAAGACACCAATTCATATGCTACTTCTAAAATTCTCTACTTGTGTAGATTCTTGTTGAACAAACATCTCCACACTACGAAGAAAGCATCATTTACTCTTCAGAAATGATATCCCTCATTATTGATGGTTAGCTGATCATAATAATCCCAAACAGGTAACAACCTTCTATCTCCTTTGGTAAACAGTCCTGGGTATTGCCTCATTGAGGTGACTGCATATGCAAGATATGAAGCCATATAAAATTTCAATGATGTTTTGACTTCCTTTAACTGAATACAGAGAGCATCACTGATTTTCTCTCCCCAATCAATCTTGGTTGTCCCTTTTCCGATGACTTTCATGTATTAACACATCCATTCTTGGAAGTAGTGGGAATCTCTCAAACCTCTAACTCATGCAAGCATTGTAACCATGTCATTATACTCTTCATGCAAATCACTTCTATGAAAGTACTTTGGCCATCCAGTGACAGTTGAATCACGTGTAGTTAAAAACACAGTATTGATTGTTTTATTGCACTTATTTATGTGCTTCTCATAATATGTTTGTGCACTATCCATGGTTATATCAACTACTTCAACATCCTTTAGACCTTTGAAAAGACTATTGAAAAGCACACTATCAAATGTCATCACCATATTCTTGTCAGCATCTTTCACCTGATGAGTGTTCGGGTCGAAGTGGTCTCCCACATCCAATACAAATTCTAGATCATGAGCTGCAATAGGAAAAGATGCATATTTGTGCAATTATGACCTCATCAAATTTGTCATATGGGATGGAGCCTTCTTGCATCTGATTTAAAATTCCTTCATATCCACATGCCCAATTTCAGTATCTCTGATCTCTGCCACATTAGATTCCACCAATCTTTCAGGGACAATATTCAAGTACTTATCATACTTGTACTTTATCTTTTTGTATACATGTTTGCTCGATGATGGATCTGTATGAATGGGAGAGGCTTTTGATTTGCTTGCAGATGACTTGGACATTTGCAAAGATGTTGCAGAGAACATGTTTGTTAATCCCATGATAAGTATTCATCATCAGAAGAACAAGCTAGAGATCAAGAATCAAACAGGACTGAGTGAAAAACTTGATTGAAAAAGGCTCATGAAGGGAAAAACATCAAAATTGGTAGGTCGGGGTTTAAAATCTGACTTGCTAGTTGCAAAGGAAAGATACTGGCATGTCGGGTTTTAAACCTCGACATGCTAGTATAAAGGAAAAATAAATCACTGACAAGTCAGGGTTTAAAACCCAACATGCCAGCGGAACAAAATTGACAGGCAGGTCGGGTTTCAAACCCTGACCTGTCAGTTTCAAATGTAAAGATAAAATCTCGCATGTCGGGGTTTGAAACCCGACATGCGACTAGAGGAAACTTAATCATCACATGTCGGGTTTCAAACCCCAACATGTGAGCTGTGGGAACGAGCATTGGCTGACTTGCATGTCAGGGTTCAAAATCCGACCTGCTAGTCCATGAAAGGACAATCCACATGTCAGGTTTTGAAGCCTGACATGTAAGGAAAATGAAACAAAAAAGCAAATCTTATTCCATGTTTTGAAACTCATTATGAGAGGTTTAGCAGAAAAGGGGAAGGTATGTCAGGTTTCAAACACCCGACATACATTGGAGGAAAACAAACAACGAAGTAACACTGAAAACTAACACAAACTCTAGCAAAACCTAGCAAAAACACAATGCAAAACAAATAAAAGAAAAATTAAAACCTTACCTGCAGGATGTGAACACACTAGAGAAAAAGATGAATCAAGTAGCTAAATTGCCAACACTCGCAAGGAGGAAGGAGATAAGAACTAAAACGCCTCATAGGAAGAAACAAATACTTAGAATGCAAAAAGACCGACTATAAAGCAACTTATGACTAACTAAAAGATAAACACAATTTTCAATAAATGCAACTCGTGTTGATAGGTCAGACTTTTGCTTAAAAGTCCGACATGTCACCACAAGACACTAGCAGCTCGGACTTTAAAGTCCGACCTGCTAGTCAAGCAAACTGGCACATCAGACTTTAAAGTCCCATGTGTCGACAAAGGCAAACTGACACGTCGGGCTTTAAAGACCGACCTGTCAATAAAACCAAAGAAAACTAATAACTCAAAAATGACTAAACATAAATATGTAAAATGAAAAGCGACTAATCGCCAAGGTCGATTAGCCTTTCCCTGAGCCCGTATGGTATGAAATGGACGAGTTTCGTAGGGTTGTCTCGTGATTTAGGCCGCACCGAAATTGAGGACAACAGTTGACTCTGACTGGGGAACAAGCTACACCACTTGAAGCTTGTATAGTTCAGAACTCTGAGTGCTTATATCCATTGGGCTATAGAGTCATGCGACAAAACGACTCAAAAGAAAAACTATACAAAACATTTACACTATGTACAACATTTCTTTGCATTGCTCCTCATTGAGTAAAGAGCTTCAAATTTTCTCCACTATGAGGTAGTGAGAACGGGGTACCATCAACATATGCAAGCAAATAGCTATGCTCGCCACATACTTCATGAATAGTGAAGGGGCCTCTCCATAAGGAATCAAATTTCCCGTGAAAACCCTTTGGTTCCCTCCTCTTGTCCCATAACAAGACTTGATCACCAAATGAGAACTTATGAGAAGTCACCTTCTTGTCAAATAACACCTTCACTTGGCTTTGGTGTGCAGCAATTCTCTCCACCACCTCTACTCTTGTTTTCTCCAACTGAGAAAGAAACATAATTCGCTTATCAAGTGAACCTTAGTAAGTTTCATCTTCAATGGCCTTGGTAGGATTCAATGCTGGAAGTTCCAAAGTGATTATAGGAATCTCGACATTCAATCCATACAAAAGTTGAAAAGGTGAAATGTCGATTGCTCTCTTAGGAGTTATACGATCCGCCCATAGCGCATCATAGTGATAGGGAGGATCTCACAAAAGAGTTGCACCTTGATTAGTAGGTTGGTAAAATATGTTACAGTGGGTTTCCATAATTGTTCACACCCTTCTCTTGCCTAGTATCAAGTCAAACAACAAAACTCCTTTGGAATGCTCCCTAACAACTTATTTGCTCCTATTACTCAGAAATCATGGTTGGGATTCACTAGAGTAAATCCAACCATCAAGTTGTCAAAATATCCCACATTCACTTGCAAGGGTCTAAGATGATGTTGAGAATGTGTTTCAATTCCCTTCATGTGTTTCTGTGACCGGTTTCTCTCCATTTCTCCATCGCTTTATCTTGTTCCTATTTTCTAGGCCTAGTAGCCCTAAGAGCCCCTTTTAGCCCTACCTTCTCGATTTTCGCCCAATTACTCAAATATCTTCCAAAGGACCCCCTAAGATATTTTTTGATTCAAACACCTTTTTGGACACTCTTTGAGATTCAGAAGGTAAGGTTGTCTGATACGACCATACCGATACGAACCCCAAAATGGCTCTTTTTGAGGGTTTAAGGTTTTAAGAGTCTTGTCCAGTAGGGTTTGTTGATTTCCACACCCTTTCACGCATCCTTTCTTGTACTAAGACTCCATTAGGATTCCTTTTTCCCTTCCAAACACTTGGCACAACCACATTTGATCTTCCCTGCAAGCAATGATAAAAATAACAATCATAATCCCTAGTCGGGCTATGGCAGAGCTCGCTTAGGATATGATGGAAAATAACTTGAAAGAGACTTTCAGGACATTAAAAATAATATTTACATTGTATATAGGCTCCATGACTTGAATCCCAAGGGTCATTGAGCAAATAGAATGTGATTTCAAGTTGGAGCCATAGCTAGGGTCTTAATCCCTTGCTCAGACTGAGAGCAATGCAGTTGAAGAAAATTTGTAAACAAGCACTAAACCAGCACTAAGAAAAAGAGTAAAATAACTTCCTAAGATCCACAAAAATATTTACTAAACCACCATGAAAGGATAGTACCAAGATCAAACCATCTGGTACGGACTGCTATATCCAAAATTACAAATCTTATGCAAAAATCTGAAAAAATTCCTTCAAGTATTATTCAAAATTTTCTCATGGATCTTCCAACCCATTTACAATGATTTAAAAATAATTTAATATGATTCCTTTCTCATAGCCAACCACCCATCATTTTCTCAACCACCGATTTGATCAATTTTTGAAAAGTTGCTCCAAAAGTTGCAAAAAGTTGTCAAGCAACAATGACAACTTTTGCTCCATTTTGAATTTTTGCAACTTATGCATTTTTCCTCACTCTAAACCCCCTATGATGGTTCCCTAACATCCAACTAACATTTCCAAAAGCCTTATGGGGCCTTACAAGGGGTTTTAACCAATTTTGCAAAATGATGTCATTTTTCGCTTACAAAGGCACTTTGGCCAAAACTGAGCAAATAAGCTAAAACAAGAGACAACAAAACTACAAATAACCTTAAACCACACACTTGGACTTTTCAATTGTCCTTTATTAAATCATTGACCCCAAACATGATCAATCACTCCAAAATTTTGAAAATGCAACACTAAAACTAGGTGCTCCTGCACCACATAGAGAGCCTTATGCCAAGTATGTTGTCTCTCATCAACAAGCTTCCTGATAATTGTAACCAGGTTCTTATTGCTTGACTCATCCTTACCATTTCCTTGTGGCTAATAGTCAGATGAGTGTGAAAGTGTAATACCATAATCAAAACATAAATCAATGATCTCATAAGATGAAAAATAAGTAGCATTATCAGTTACTATCTTATGAGGAACACCAAACCTTGAAATGATGTTTTTTTTCAAAAATTGACAAACCATTGCTCAAGTAGCTTGCTTTGTTGGAATTTCCACCACCCACTTGGTGAAGTAATTTGTTGCAGTGATAATATACATGTGGCCCACACTAGATGTTGGATTGACAAGACCAATGAAATCCAATCCCCACTGCTGAAATGGCTCTTCAATTACCACCGGCGTAAGAGGAAGTTTAGCCAGTTTAGGTTTACTAATAAACTACTGACATTTTTTGCATTTGCGAACCCAACTATATGCATCTTTAAACAATTTTGGCCAATAGTATCTTGTACACAAAATTTTGTGTGCAGTGACAGGACCAGAAAAATGTCCACCACAAGCAAGATCATGAAAAGCTTGAAGTAACCTCACTTGTTGTTGCTTATCAACGCAACGCAGGAAATTTCCATCCAAACCCTTCTTATACAAACCATTTTCCCATAAGAAAAATTTCACCACTTTGACCTTCAAAGTCCGCCTTTCATTGCATGACAAGTGTGCAGGACACTCACCATATGTTAAAAGTATGCCAATTCAGAATACCACTCATTTGTGGTGCTGATAAGT
This sequence comes from Cryptomeria japonica, assembly GCF_030272615.1. NCBI lineage: Eukaryota > Viridiplantae > Streptophyta > Pinopsida > Cupressales > Cupressaceae > Cryptomeria > Cryptomeria japonica. Next base: position 303,313,327 of record NC_081409.1, read on the forward strand.
AGAACCTTGGGAAGATCTTCGTTCATGCCTTCATTTTCAAGCACTACTTCATTACTTGATTTTTTATCATCGATCAACTGAAACAAACCTTTTCCACGAACCAATTTAGTAGGCTTAATTTCCATGTCATATTTCTGAATTTTGGCAACCCAGTTGCCCATTTTAGTTCCAAATTCTTGTTGTGTTAGAATTGACTTGACAACAACATCAGGAACTAGTGCTATGACATGTGAATTTAGAATATAAAATCTAAAATGTTTTACCGCTTTAACCACGGGAAAGGCATGCTTCTCCATTTCTGAGTATTTCAATTCATGAACCTTTAATGGGTAACTCATGAACACAATAGGTGATTCAACACCCTCGTTATTCTTTTGCATCAGTATAGCCGAACAAGTATGATCACATGCATAAAAAGCAATTTATAACTAGTTAAAAGATAAACATGAGTTGCAATTATTGCAACTCGTGTTGATAGGTCGGACTTTCAAGTCCGACGTGTCACCATAAGACACTAGCAGGTCAGACTTTAAACTCTGACCTATCAACAAAACCAAACTACAAGTCAAACTTTAAAGTCTGACCTGCTAGTCAGGCAAACTATCACATCAAACTTTAAAGTCCAATGTGCTGACAAAGGCAAACTTACACATTGGGGTTTAAAGCCCGACCTTTTAGTAAAAACAAAGAAAACTAATAACTCAAAAATGACTAACATAAAGACATAAAATGAAAAGCGACTAATCAACAAGGTCGGTTAGCCTTTCCCGGAGCCCGTGAGTTACGAAACGGATGAGTTTCATAGGGTTGCCTCACGATTTAGGCCATGCCGAAATCGAGGACAACACCTCCAAGGAGAGATGAAAGTTTCACTACGGATTTACCTTCAAACACTTTATCTACATTACATTAAAAAGGCGGGCAATTCACTAGATCCAATCTCTTAGGGAAGAGATTTTATACTAAATGAATCGATAATGGTGTTAAAATGACAAGCTAACCCCTCTTTTAGAATGAAAAATGGTTGACTTATGTGTTTTGAATCTAAGTATGAAAGTATCAAAGAACTTATTATAACTTGAAATAGAATTGTGGGATGAAGTTGTGCACCTAGATCTGCCTATAATATCTTGAGATGAAGCCACCCTACAAATTTGAGGAAAAGTTGTTGGGACCGTGTTGAAAGTGCACACGGTCCTCTAAAAATTCCATGAAATGAAAAGGGTTTTTCCACCTCTACAAATGGAGTCCAAATCTGCAAACACAGCTGCGCACCTACAACCTACACACAAAAAAGAGAGGAAAAAGGGTTGGGATTGGGGGTTTGCCTTCAAGTCAAACCCCAATTTTGGAATTAACCAAATGATGAAATAAAGTACTTGCAAGTAAATGTAATTCACCTCAAGAGAGGTTGTAGCTAGAAATGTAGGTAGATTTTCTTGTATGGAATTGAATGTTGAAAGGAATCTCCTCTTCAATGGTTGAATCCTTGACTTGAATACAACACCTAGCCTTGAAGGGAGACTTGAGAATGCTCAATGTTGGAAAGGAATGCTTGATTTCTTGAACTTATGATTGATGAAAAATTCCAACCTCTGACTTATGCAAATGGGAAGGTAAATACAACTTATATATTTGTCAATTAGGGTTAATTGATTGATTTTTCATCATATGCCGACACAAGGAAATGTTTCCCGCTTCAAGCGCAAAGATAGGACAGCGGGGGCACCAAAATAGGGCAGGGACATGCCCCTGTCATAGGAGGACAAGGGTGCCACGCCCCTGTCCTGCCCTTATCTCAGGACAGGAAGCAGGTTCAGGCAGTGCGAAGGGCAAAAAAGTGCAGTTTCAAGGATGAGGAACTCTCGGGTCTCCGATCAGGCTTGGGGATTCAAATCACCAACGTGAAGAACCTAATGTGGTCGCGAATTGCAGGGGTCGCAATTTTATGACACTACACATACATACATAAATATATATATATATACAACAAATAATTATGTGTGTGTTTGTATATTTATATGTATATGTATATGTATATGTATATGTATGTATATACATACATATGCATATACATACATATGTATGTATATACATACGTATACATATACATACGCATATACATATACATATGTGTGTGTATATGTATGTATATGTATATGTGTGTATATGGATATGTTGGCTTGAGAGGAGAGGGAAGAAGCATGTATGTATGTATACACACACACATATGTGTACATATACATATACATATACATGTGTGTGTGTGTGTATATCTATGTATGTATGTATATATATTAGTGATTACGAAGCATCACTAATTCGATAGAAGGCAACTTACCACTACCCCCAACTAAGTTAACTCAACTTGACCAACTAGGATGTGAGTGTGTGATAGTTCAATAAGGCACATATATAAGATTACCGAACCAAGTTATTCTCTTGAGTGATATTTTGCCTCCCTTTCGTAGACTTGTTCATTTCCTGCATCCAACTTAGCACATCACAACAATAGTCATTTTTTATTAAAACATATATATAAATCATAGATTTTCATTCATTGCACATATATATACTCAAAATATCACATCAATTGCACATTCATTCATTAGATTTCCAATCAAGATAAATATATTCAGAGCATATTCATGTGCTAAAGTATTTTAACTAAACAAAGTAGTTTAGTAAATAAGTAATATCACAATGGGGTGTAACAATGTTAAATCCATATAGTACCAGTTAGTTGATATCACAATGTGGAGCAAGTGTAGCTAGGTGTTAGATGTATATAGAAACAAAGTAGTTGTATTAATGTATATGTATGTGCACCTGCATGGAGTTCACACACAATATGAAGATATTTGGAAGGAGATACAAGGCTATCATCAAATCCAAATGATGTAGGTGAAGCTATTATAACATAATCATTCATACTTGTGTGATGAATTTCGGTTCAAAGTACGTGCACAAGGGAATATTATTGTATGGAAGGCGTTGATGTTGAGGCACCATGTAGGAGTGCAAGCTATATGAAATTTGTATGGATGATTCACTCTTTCTTGTAGAATAATGGTCCAATGTATGCAATAAATTAAACTAATATTGATCTAAAAACCCATTGGCTATCTTGAAGTATTATGTGGATGTGTCCAAATCACTTCACTTTTTATTTTAGAGAAATGTCCTTGATATGCTAGAAAAATACTAGAGCTGCTAATGTAGAAAATTGGGCATGTTGTGAGCACAATGTGACTTGGTGATGTATGTTCCTACAAATGACTTGGAAAGTTGAAGCCAAAAATATTTTATAGATCACAAGAATAAGTGAAGATATAAAGTTGTTGTACTCTAACCCAAGAACTAAAGAATGCATTGTGATTGTTGGTGTGGTTGTAATTTGATCATGATCTTAACTTTGAATTCTTATGAATTCCAATGAAAGTTGGTCCTTGTACTCTAGCACTAAAACGAGATGGTATCATCAACACATACATCCTTGTTAAAAGAAGTTGATCTATGTAAACAAGGCTTAGAATGTAAAGTAGTGTAGCGTGTCAAAGAGTGCCTAATGCAAGAGAACATTGTTAATTAAAGAAGTAATTTATTGACACTAAGTGTTGAAGTGCATTTTGTAAGAGTATGTTGAACACTGTTGCAAAGATGTAAATAATCGGATTGTTATCTAGTATGGTGTGAGTTTGGTGTAGTAAGACTAAGAGCTCAACCATTGGAGTAAAATTGTAGAGGTTCTATGTTCTTTTACTCTTGGTTAGAGTTACAAGCTTTCAAAATGGATGTAGAAATTTCTTGTTGTGAGTGGAATGTTGTAGAAGATAGCCTTTTGTAACAATGTACCTAAGGAACAATTATATATTCCAACATAATTTGGTATAAGCACCAAGACTTTCCCATTTTGAAGATGTTGGTTATTTACCTATAATAATGGTGTCCAGAAAAGAGTGAATTTTCTTTGTTGCCTTATGTAGTACAAATATTACAAAATTACGTGCATAAGAGAAAAAGGAGGGTTTGCAATCAAAGGTTATAAATTAGAGAGTAACCTATTTAGCTATCTAACTTTAACATTTTTGAAAGCATGTCGTACAACTAGTTGTTGGTTTTCTTGTGGGTGGGTAAAAATTTTTTAATGAGTATACTTTATTGGGCACTTTCCAACCTATAGTTGGAAACTATATGCATTAGACTAGATTGTATGTGCCACTACTTGGCCAAGGAGCATAATATTCCTAAATCCTCCTTCTACTTGTAATATTTATGATAACTGTCAAAATGTTAATATGTAGTGCATTATCAATTAGTGTTGAAGTTTTTGTGCATGTGTGTGATCAATGCTTTCCTTGGGAATAGATAGACTTGCTAGGATAGGGGGATACCAATTGGTAATCAAGCATCATGTTGCAAGTGGATTAAATCAATCAGAGATCTCAAAACTTAATCTAATTTACTCTAGAGCATGTGGTATTTATTATTGTCATTGATGGAGGGGCTAAGTAACCTCATAGGTAGGATTGATGATGAAGTAGTCACCGGCTAGGAGGGACCTCAAAGAGATCAATCCAAACCGGTCAGCAAGAGTAAACACAATGGAAACATAGGGACATGATGGAGGAAATGCAAAACGGATTGAATTATATCATGAAAACTAATTATAACCAACCGATAACAACCAAGTTACAGAAACTGGCTCACAGGCCTGCTAAAACATGCTCAAAATACTTAACTGGTCACAACCGGGACCTCAAATCTTAAGATCTCTCTTCTATATTCAGTATAAATTCTTCATTGCATTATAATTCTCAATTAAAATGATTTATACGATCCAAGGGGATCCCATCAGCCCAAAAAGGGATCAAAACCCGAAGAACAAGACCTAACGTTCAAAACCAACAAGGTCAGCCTTCGCCAAAGAAATTCCTCCAGAAAATCCAAAGGATGAAGTGTAGATCATGGGAAAAGGTCAGCCACACACCAAGGAACATTGGAATCAACACCCAGGGCTTTGCAAGATACAGAAGGGATCTGGTAGATCACCAGTGCAAATAGGTCCCGACAATTGGTAACAGAAAACTGTCTCGGAAACCAGTAGCGATAACTTGCCGGAAAATGATCCAAATGCTCCACGGTTTGGGAATAAGGGAGATGATCAAGTCATCAAGAAAAATCCAACTCCACAGGTTCCGGTGAGCCAAATCCGGGACACACAGAAAGAAATGTCAAAACTGCAAATAAAAAGCAAAACAGAAAGGAAATATTTTTGGTTGATGCAAGATTGCTATGAATTGGGGATGCTCCTGCATCAGACATCTGGGGTTGTTGAAAAAGTGAGTCTCTCACTTTGCTGGGGTTAGAGGAAAACCAAGGTGGTCTACCTTTGTTTGAGAAATCCAAGATGAATCTTCAACTGGTTTGTCCTTCCACTTCACAAGATACTCCTTATACTAACTACTTTGGGTACTGTGCCCAATCCTACTATCAAAAATGTCTTCAATCTGATCCGGTTCCTTCTGGGGCAACTGTTTCTCCAACTCTGCAATATTGTCTTCAGTGAATTTTGGTTCATGATATTGATGAAGATCTGCAATGTTAAACACAGGTGAAATACTCAAACTATATGGTAACTCCACTTCATATGCATTCCCAGAACTGAACTTTCTCAAAATCCTGCAAGGTCCAAACTTTCTCATCTCCAACTTGTTATAAGTTCCAACTAGGAATCTTTCTTTTCTCAGATACACCATCACTTCATCGCCGACTTCAAATTCCTTATGTCTCCTCTTCTCATCCGCCTTCTCCTTATACTTGATGTTCATGTCAACTAATTCTTCCTTCATGAAAGTACACTTCTTAAGATTTATCAACAACTTTTCTTCTCTCAACCTCTGCAAAACTTGTCTCAAATGCAACAAATGCTCCTCTTTTGTCTTATTGAAAATCCGAATGTCATCCAAATATACAATAACAAACTTACCCAAGAATTTCTTCAATACCTCATTCATTAGCCTCATGAAAGTACTCGGTGCATTAGTTAACCCAAAAGGCATCACCAACCATTCATACAGTCCTTCATTTGTCTTGAATGATGTTGGTGCAGGGCACCTAACACTCCAAGTATGAAATTTTTGTTTCCTTTCAATTTTGTGAGTTATCTTTGTCATGTAATAATGGACCAACCATTTAGGACTCGATAGAGCCATGGTTGAGTTGTCCAAGTTTTGATTTGAGTCATTTGTGTTCAGGATGTTATCAGCCTGAGAAGTGAAATGCTTAGGTACGTCATAGGAGAAGTACTCCACATGAGTAAATTCATCTAATAGGGTTCAATTGTTTTTTTTTTAGGTCTTCTAGGGTGTTTCAGGACCTTCAGGAGTCCTAAAATGCATTAGAATATAAAGGTGCATCTTGGAGTCAAAAGATGTAAAAAGTTGTTGAGCAACATTTTGCAATTTCTTGCAAAAGTTGCATTTTTGGTTAAAGGCGTTCGAAAGTTGGTTGAACCAACTGAAACAAGAACATAAAATTCAAAATTCACTTCATTGTATGGGTTGGAGGATTGGAAATGCAAGAGCAAGTTTTTGGATTGTGAAGCAAACTTGTTTCCACCGGTTTTTGACAGTTTTTCACTTGTTTTCCTTGCTTGTACGGTCCAGTATGGACTAGATGGTGTAAAATAATTGCAGCACATGAGTTTCCATTGTATTTATCTTCATTGAGTTTTATTTTGTAGGTTTTATTGTCCTAGGTTGCAGAGATTTCTTCCATTATTTGCAACTAGGTGCAAAACCCTTGCAAGTAGGGTTTAAGACCAAGAAAATGGCTCTAACCTAAGGATTCTTTGATGGCACCTATTCAAATAATTAAGAATTATAGGTTAGGGTCTATACATATCTTTAGGATAATATTTTTGGTTTTGCAAGTCCTTGAGGAGGAGAAACAATGAAGCCCTAGGCTCACCGCTAGGAGTAGGTGAGTTAGGACAACAAAAAAAGTGTGATTTATAAGCACCTGGGGATTGGTGCAGGACCAAGTGACATAGGAATGGAAAGCCCTCTAAGTTCCCTTGAATAATCCTACATTTTTTGGAGCATGATTTTTGACTGGTGAAGAATTTCAGACCCATCTTGCCAAGTCACCCGGTGAGGCCTAAACCTTCCAAAATAGTGCAGCATTGGAAACCCCACTTGTACGAATAACCCAGATGCACTTTTTCAGTATTGTTTGTAAATTCCAAAAGGGTACTCGAATCCATGACTCATTTCTAGCCTTGTTTGGGAATTTTACAAACTAAGACCCTAAAACTGCCAAGGGAAGGCTAATGCAATTAGGCCTATTTTGAGCTCGGTAGAGACCTAGAAAGGTTAGGAAGCCAAAGAGATGGGATTGGTGATCCTAAAGCCTCAAAATACTTAAATAAACCTGTTAGATACATTGGGGGCCCATTGGAAATGGTTGTGTGTTGAGATCCTTGCAGGAGTGGTTGGAGCCCTGGAGTGGTGTGTGTGTGATTGAGGTGGCAACCTCAAGAGGTGGAGTTGATTGTCCAAAAACCATTGGCTATACCTAGGAGGCAAGCCAAAGAGGTTCAGACCTTGGAGGTCTCATTAGCATAACCCCTACTAAGTGTCATTGGATGGACTTGAGTAGTTGAAGGGTTGAGTAGGACAAGTCACTCAAGAAGGTGTATAGAACCAAGCTCCAAGACTCTCTACAGCAGAGTGGTATCAGAGCCATTCTTTGAAAGATTTGGTGTATGTCAGATTGTGAAGAATCAGAATCAAGTTCAATGCCTCCAAAGGCAATGACTCAAGAAGCCATCCGGCAGTTGGTGGCAGAGATGATAGAAGGATTGAAGGATGCAGAAGGAAGTAGAGGAACCAGAGAGGTTAAGAAGGAGAAGGGGGAGGTTGAGATAGAATGGGGTGATGAGACGGATGAAGAAGTGCAAGATGGAGAGGAACCAGCAATAGTAGCCATGCCTCAAGACCAAAATCTATTCTTGGATGCAGTCAAATCCATTTCCAAAGACAACTTGGATGGATTACCCACCTATGGAGGAAACCTCAATGGAGAAGAGTTGTTAGATTGGATAGAGGCTCTCAATAATCACTTTGATTACAAAGAGGTAGCAGAAGAGAAAAGAGTAAATGTGGCCAAATCAAGATTGAGAGGAACGGCATTAGTTTGGTGGAATATGATGCAAGAAGAAAGGATACAAGAAGGCAAGAAGAAGATAACTTCATGGGAGCGTATGAAGATCAGACTTAAGGCACAATTCCTTCCAGGGGATTATGAAGTTCAAATCCATAAGAGACTGTAAAATCTGAAACAAAGGGAGTTAGACGTCAATGCATACACTAAGGAATTCCGCAAACTCAATTTGATGGCTAGGAAGCATGAGAATGAAGTAGAGAAGTTGGCCAGGTACATGAATGTCCTTAGATAGAATATACAAGATGAGATAAGTATCCTCACACTAGAAATTGTCCATAAGTGTTTTCAGTTCACCCTAAGGGCAGAAGATAAGATCAAAAGGAGGAGTGAACAAAATCAGAAACATAAAAGAGGTAAGAATTTCAAAGGTAGATGAAGCTTTGGTAGAGGGCAATAATCACCAAGAAATGAAGAGCGACAAGGCCAAGAAGGTAGTGGGGACTCTCAAAGAGGAGAATTTAGAGGATCCTATAGAGGAAGGAGCAATTTTAGGGGCAGGTTTGGAAAATTAGGAAGAGGAAACACAGTCTTCACCGGTAGGTGTTATCATTGCAATCAAGTTGGGCATACCATGAGTAAGTGCCCGGGAAAAGCCTCAAGCTCAACAAGCTCATACATAGGGGAAAGAAGAACTCAATTGTTGAAAGAGGGGGACACTCAGAGTGTAACTTCTTCAATCAGCAAGGCAGGGCCAGTGACAGATGGAGAAAACTTCATGATGAGGAGAACAGTGCTCAAGATACCCCAAGCTCAAGAGCCACCACAGAGGAAAAGTTTGTTTAGGACCACTTGTAGGTCACATGGGAAGATTTGTAAGGTGATTGTAGATTCAGGTTCCACTAAGAATACTATCTCAGTTGAAATGGTGAACAAACTCAAACTGAAAAGATTACCTCATCTCACTCCTTACAAGGTATCATGGCTCAACCGAGGTCAACATATCTTGGTTGATGAACAAGCATGGGTGGATTTTTAAATTGGTGAGTATAAGGACAGGTTATTATGTGACATATTGCCTATGGATTCTTGTCATTTGTTGTTGGGCCGTCCATGGCAATATGATGTGAGAGCTACTCATGATGGAGAAAAGAACAACTATCTTATCACCAAGAATGGGAAGAAGTACCAAATGGATCCACTACCTGCTCCAAAGGAAGAAAATAAAATAGGCTCAAGTGTGATGTTGATGAGAGGTAAAGAGTTTCTCAAATTGTTGAAGCAAGAAGGTCATCAAGGCCATGCTATAGTATTGAAGCTTAGAGATGAAGCTAAGGCAGATCCAATGAGTGAAGTGCCACAAGAGGTTCAAGGTCTACTCAAAAAATATGCAAAAGTAATAGGAGATGACATGCCTGATTCTTTGCCTCCAATGAGAGATGTGAACCATCAAATAGACTTAATACCCAGGGCCAATCTGCTAAACAAAGCTACCTAAAAATGACACCTAGTCAAAATGAAGAGATCACCAAACAAGTGCAAGAACTCTTAGACAAAGGAGTTATCAAGAAGAGTTTGAGTCCATGTGTTGTTCCTATTGTGTTAGTGCCTAAAAAGGGAAGTAAATGGAGAATGTGCACTGACTCCAGAGCAATCAATAAGATTACTATAAGGTACCGATTTCCCATGCCAGGGATTGAGGACCTATTGGATAATCTAGGAGGTGCAAGCTACTTCACAAAGGTGGACTTGAAGTTTGGTTATCATCAGATCAAAATCAGACCTGGAGATGAATGGAAGACAACCTTTAGAACCAATGCAGGTCTATATGAGTGGTTGGTGATGCCATTTGCCCTCACCAATGCACCTAGTACCTTCCAAAAGCTCATGAATGAAGTCTTAGTTGAATTTATTGGTAGATTTGTTATTGTGTATCTTGATGACATTTTGATCTTCAGCAGGTCTAAGGAGGAACAACTAAAGCATATGGAGATGGTCTTGAAGAAGTTGGAGGCTCAACTCAAGATTAACCTTGAAAAATGTGAGTTTTTGAAAACAGAGTTTGTATACCTTGGTTTTGTTATTTCTCAAGGATGTTTAAAGATGGATCCAAGTAAGGTAGAAGAAGTACTTAATTGGCCTATCCCTAGGGGCATAAGTGATATTAGAAGCTTTCATGGAATGATGTTAGAAGCTTTCTTCTCAAAGAAGTCAAATGAAGCTAAGCAAAGGTACTCCATATATGACTTGGAGTTGTATGCAATGGTTCAAGCATTGAAAAAGTGGCATAATTACTTGCTACCCAAATAATTTGTAGTCTTCACTGACAACCATGCCCTTAGTTTCCTCAATGGGCAAGAGAAGATCAACCAAAGACGCCTAAAGTGGGTTGAGTACTTACAATCCTATACATTCACTATCAAACACAAGAAAGGGATAGCCAACAAGGTAGTTGATGCACTGAGTAGGAGAGTTATGACTATGCAGAAGATATAATTGCAAAGTCTGGGATTGAGTGAGCTAAAATACCTCTACAAGGATGATAAGGATTTTGCAGAGATATATAATGTTTGTTTTGATTTTTCTAACACCTCACATGTCTCTTATTTAGAATACATGATACAAGAGGGTTTGTTGTTCAAAGGTCATCTTCTTTGCATACCTCAATGTTCTATGAGGCAAAATATTATCCAAGAGAAGCATCAAGGAGGTCTAGGAGGTCATTTTGGCATTGATAAGACTTTGGAGCAAGTTGGTAGGTTTTATTATTGGCCTAAGTTACAATTAGAAGTGAGAAGGTTTGTAGAGCAATGTACCATCTTCCAAAGAGAAAAAGGAACATCAAGTAATGTAGGTCTATATCAACCCTTGGTCATACCTCAGAGGCCTTGGGAATGTTTGAGCATGGATTTTGTGTTAGGCTTGCCTAGGACCCCAAGAGGATTTGATAGTGTATATGTGGTGGTAGATAGGTTCAGAAAAATGGCACATTTCATACCTTGCAAGAGCACCAATGATGCCACCTATATAGCAAGCCTCTTCTTCAAGGAGGTAGTCAGAATTCATGGTCTTCCAATCAACATTGTTAGTGATAGACATGTGAAGTTTTTGAGCCACTTTTGGAGGACACTTTGGAGGAAATTGAGCGCCAAGTTATCTTTTTCATCTGCCTATCATTCTCAATCAGACGGTCAGATAGAGGTAGTCAACCGATCATTGGGTAACTTGCTAAGATGTCTTACAAAACAACATGGGCAGACTTGGGATCTAGTACTTGGACAGGCATAATATGCATATAATGACTCAGTAAATCGTAGCATAGGTAAAATCCCCTTTGAGATAGTGTATGGATTCCATCCTAGGGGCATATTAGAGCTCAGAGATCTCAATTTAATGGCACCTAATAGTGCACAAGAGGAGAACTTTGCAGAAGGTATTAAAGAAGTGTGTGATAAGGTAAGATGGTCCTTACAACAAAGATTTGAGTAGTATAAGGTTCAAGCTGATAAAACAAGGAGGAATGTACAATTTAAAGTGGGATATTTAGTGTTAGCATACCTAAGGAAGGAGAGACTTCCAAAAGGGCAGCCTATCAAGCTCATGATGAAGAAAATTGGACCTCTCAAGGTGGTGCACAAGTATGGGCAGAATGCATATGAAGTTGAACTTCCTCCCACATTGGGTATATCTCCTATCTTCAATGTATGTGATCTCTATCCATACAAGGGAGAGTCACCAACAACTTAGATGGACATGTCATCACCTATTCATGAAGATTGGATAAAGGATTTCCCACCTAGTCAACCGGTTAAGTTGGAGAGTATCTTGGATACCAAGATAGTAAAGAAGACAAGGAAAGGAATATACAAGAACTATCTTGTCAAGTGGGAAGGGTTACCTAATTCAGATTCCATGTGGATGTCAGAGGCAAATATACTTCAGCATGGAATGGAGATTGCAAACCTTTTAACTCAAGGGACTTGAGTTCTTTGTCCTAGGGGAGTATGGTGCAGGGCACCTAACACTCCAAGTATGAAATTTTTGTTTCCTTTCAATTTTTTGAGATATTTTTGTGATGTAATAATGGACCAACCATTTATGAATCAGTAGAGCCATGGTTGATTTGTCCAAGTTTTGGTTTGAGTCATTTGTGTTCAGGATGTTGTCAGCCTGAGAAATGAGATGCTTAGGTAGTTCACAGGAGAAGTACTCCAAATGAGTAAATTTATGTAATAGAGGTCAATTGTGTTGTGTTTAGGTCTTCTAGGTCATTTGAGGACCTTCAGGAGTCCTAAAATTCATTAGAATGCAAAGTTGCATCTTGGAGTCAAAAGATGTAAAAAGTTGTTGAGCAACATTTTGCAATTTCTTGCAAAAGTTGCATTTTTGGTTAAAGGCATTGGAAAGTTGGTTGAACCAACTGAACCAAGAGAATAAAAGCCAAAATTCACTTCACTGTATGGGTTGGAGGATTGTAAATGCAAGAGCAAGTTTTTGGATTGTGAAGCAAACCTGTTTCCACCGGTTTTTGACAGTTTTTCACTTGTTTTCCTTGCTTGTACGGTCCAGTAAGGACTAGATCGTGTAAACTCATTGCAGTGCATGAGTTTCCATTGTATTTGTCTTCATTAAGTTTTATTTTGAAGGTTTGATTGTCCTAGGTTGCAGAGATTTCTTCCATTCTTTACAACTAGGTGCAAAACCCTTGCAAGTAGGGTTTAAGAGCAAGAAAATGGCTCTAACCTAAACAATCTTTGATGGAACCTGTTGAAATAATTAAGAATGCTAGGTTAGGGTCTTTACATATATTTAGGATAGGATTTTTGGTTTTCCAGGTCCTTGAGGAGGAGAAACAATGAAGCCCTAGGCTCACCGCTAGGAGTAAGTGAGTTAGGACAGCAAGAAAAGTGTGCTTTATAAGAACCTAGGGATTGGTACAGGACCAAGTGACACATGAATGGAAATCCCTCTGAGTTCCCTTGAATAATCCTACATTTTTTGGAGTAGGAGTTTTGATTGGTGAAGAGTTTTAGACCCATCTTGCCAAGTCTCCCGGTGAGGCCTAAACCTTCCAAAATAGTGCAGCATTGGAAACCCCACTTGTACGGATAAACCAGATGCACTTTTTTAGTATTGTCTGTAAATTCCAAAAGGGTACTCGAATCCATGACTTATTTCTAGCCTTTTTGGGGAATTTTACAAACTAAGACCCTAAAACCGCCAAGGGAGGGCTAATGCAATTAGGCCTATTTTGAGCTCGGTAGAGACTTGGAAAGGTTAGGAATCCAAAGTGATGGGATTGGTGATCCTAAATCCTTAAAATACTTCAAAGACACCTGGTAGATGCATTGGGAGCCCATTGGAAATGGTTGTGTGTTGAGATCCTTGCAGGAGTGGTTGGAGCCCTAGAGTGGTGTGTGTGTGATTGAGGTGGCAACCTCAAGAGGTGGAGTTGATTGTCCAAAAACCATTGGCTATACCTAGAAGGAAAACAAAAGAGCTTCAGACCTTGGAGGTCTCATTAGCATAACCCCTACTAAGTGCCATTGGATGGACTTGAGTAGTTGAAGTGTTAAGTAGGACAAGTCACTCAAGAAGGTCTATAGAACCAAGATCCAAGACTCTCTGCATCAAATGTATTCCACTCATCTCCTTCTCTGATCCTGATCTAATGATATCCACTCTTCAATTCTATCTTTGTAAAGTATTTGGCTCCACTCAAACAGTCTATTATGTCATCCATCCTAGGCAAAGGAAATCAGTATTTCACTGTGATCTTGTTTATTCCTCTGGAATCGGTACACATTCTCCACTCTCCATTATTCTTAGGTGCTAATATTGTTGGTACTACACAAGGGCTCAGACTTTCTCTAATCAAACATTTCTTCAATATCTCCTACACTTGTCTATTCAACTCTTCATTCTCTGTCAGTATCATCTGATGTGCAACTTTGTTAGGCAAACTAGCTCTGGGAACCAAGTCCATGTAATGACTGATACTTCTCACAGGTAGCAATCCATCAGGCACATTATTTGAAATGATGTCTTCATATTATGTCAACAGATCTTTTATCTCTTCTGGTTGTTTCTATTCATGCTCTGGATTCTCAGTCTTCTTAATAACTAAGGCAAAACACACATTCTCATGTCTCAATCCATCCAAGAATTTCCTTCGATCCACCAAACAGATTCTAGCATTCATATAGACTTCACTCTTCAAAGGTTACTCCAAGGGCAGCAAGGTTTTCTTCATCCCATTGGCCACAATAGTGTATGTATTCTTCCTCCCATAATGTATTGCATGTCTATCAAACTGCCCAGGTCTACCCAACAAAAGATGACAAATATCCATAGGCATAATATCGCACAAGACTTCATCATGATAATTCCCAATTTTCAATTTCACCAAACATTGCTCAATTACTAACAACTTATGTTCATCCTGAATCCATCCTATCTGATAAGGCTTAGGGTGCTTTAATCTTTCCAAATTCAACTTATTCACTATCTCTTCTGAAACAAGATTATCTGAACTGCCACTATCAATAACATCTTTGCACCACTTGTCGGATACCTTACATTTAGTCTTGAACAAATTCTTTCTCTGCAAGGGCTCTTCATCTCTCCTGGTATGACACAAAGCTCTCCTCATCATCAACAGTTCTCCATCTTCTGGTTTTTATCTGATCCGATGGGGTTTTCTTCCACCACTGCTTCTCTTCCAGTATTCTTTGTCTTCTTACACTTGAAAGAACGATATCATTCTCCTCCACACTTATAGCAAGTTCCTCTAAACACTCTCATGTCTTATCTTCCAAAATTCTCATTCTGGTAGCCATCTGGTTCTCTCCTTCGGTAGAAATTTATATCTTTCTGGTATGAATTACCTTCTTTGCTCACTTCTTTGTCCTTGTTCTGATCCGTATAGGTTCCTCTACCTCTAGTATATCCTCTTCCTCCTTTAAATCTTCCTCTGGAAAACCTTCCACCTCTGCCTCTCTGCCTCTGCTCATGTCTTTTGTTTAGCTTCTCTTCTGCCTTCAAGGAATACTGGTAAGCCTCTTCAAAACTATAATTTGATCAAACTGAGTTCATCTTGTATAGACACCCGCAATCCATTCAAATATCTTGTAACTTGTTCAACTTCATCATCAACATGTCCGGATCTGATATTCAACTTGTAAAATGCTTCAGTGTATTCCTTCACACTATATTCCTTTTGTCTCAAATTTTGCAACTTCCAGAACAGATTCACTTGATAATCAGCTAGCATAAATTTTGATTTCAACTTAGCAATCATCTGATCCCATGTCTCGATCTTCTCTTTACCTCTTCTCTGTCTATCAACTTGAAAATGTTCCCACCAAAGAGATGCATGACCTTTCAACCAAGTACATGCATATTTCACCTTTCTTTCTTCTGCAATGTTTTCAAAATCAAAATATTTCTCCATCTCCGAGATCCAATCCATCAATTCATCCAAATCCAACTTTCCATCATATTCCGGTGGGGTAAAACGAGGTTTAGTAATCGCCCTACTCAAAACCCTCAAAAACCTTTCCTCATCCGGATCAACCACCGGTGGGTTTACTTGTTCTGTTGGGGCTTCTTCTCCTTCATCTTCACTTACATCTTCAATGTGTAGGCTTCTTCTCTAGGTTGTCTCCACGGCTTCCAATCGGGTTGTTATTCCTCACTACATTTCCATCACAGCAGGGTTTGCATTCCCATGCGCTCCACCATTCCTAGTTCCTCTTCGCGTCATCTTTATGTCAGTCCTCTGCAACTACAGGTCGGATCCACAATCCGCCACCCTACAACAAAATTCTCAGGACAACGCAATCTCTGAAACGAAAGCTCACTCTGATACCACTTGAAGCAGTCACCGACTAGGAGGGACCTCAAAGAGATCAGTTCAGACTGGTCAACAAGAATAAACACAACGAAAACACAGGGACATGATGGAGGCAATGCAAAACAGATTGAATTATATCATGAAAACTAATTACAACCAACCGGTAACAACCGGGTTATAGAAACCGGTTCACAGGCCTGCTAAAACATGCTCAAAATACAGAACAGGTCACAACCGGAACCTCAAATCTTAAGATCTCTCTTCTATATTTAGTCTAACTTCTTCATTACATTATAATGCTCAATTACAATGATTTAGATGATCCAAGGGGATCCGATCAGCCCAAAAAGGGATCAAAACCCGAAGAACAAGACCTAACGTGCAAAACCAACAAGATCGACCTCTGCCAAAGAAATTCCTCCAAAAAATCCAAAGGATGAAGTGTAGATCACGGGAAAAGGTCGGTCACACGCCAAGGAACATCGGAATCAATGCTCAGGGCTCTGTAAGCTACGAAAGGGATCCAGTAGATCACCAATGCAAATAGGTCCAGGAAACCGGTAATAGAAAACTGTCTCGAAAACCGGTAGCGATAACTTGTCGGAAAATGATCCAAATGCTCCACGGTTTGGGAATAAGGAAGATGATCAAGTCTTTAAGCAAAATCCAACTCCACAAGTTCCGGTTAGCCAAATCCGGGACACACAAAAGAAATGTCGAAACTGCAAACAGAAAGGAAATATTTTTGGTTGATGCAAGATTGCTATGAACCGGGCATGCTCCTTCATCAGATGAAAAACTACTTTCATCCAGAGAAGCTAGCAATGAACCACATCTCCCTAAGAACTATTTTTGTTTTTGTTTTCTTCTTCTAAGTAGTGACATAAAGAAAAGAAAAAGTTACATGATGCCTAGAACTTAGACAATTGTGTTTGATGACATGCCTAAAAGTTAGACAATTATGTTTGATGACAAGTGGTATGAGATTAATCCTTTACACACTAATATTAATTATTCAATCTCATTCTAAGGATTAGAGAACAACCTCACATGTAAGCAAAGTTATGGACCCAAGTCAATGGAGGTGGGTTTAGTCCAAGTGGAAAGATTCTCGTGTGGGAATGATTACTATAATGTCATGACAAAGATTATGTGACTTGACATGAGAAATGCATGAGTAATGTTTTGTTCCATTCATCAAAGGTGTATGGTACATACTTACAAAGAATCTAGTAAGACAGTGGGTTCTTGTAATCAAATAGAGTGTCCATATAACTTACCATAGGAACCATAGAGTACAAAGTTTATACTAGGTTAAGTAGATAGACTATGGTAACTAGTTTATAGAATGTATAGTAATTTGTATTTATGCAATTGGCTATTAGCTAATTCTTCCATAACATGTTGATAATCGTCATGCACATAGATGGTGTGTTTCACATATGGCTAGGGTTGTGCCAAATGTTAGATCTATATGGGACTAGCTTGCTAGAATTATCATGTGGAGTGGGTATAGCTAGCTGCTAGATGCATATCAAATCAAACTAATCATATATGTACAAATACATGTGTGCCCACATGTAGGTCAAGACAATGTGAAGATGTTTTTGAAGATTTAGCAAGGTTATTGTCGAAGCTAAATTGTTGACCCTTAAAGTTACATGGTGTGACTAAAGAAAGTTACATATACACATTAAACCATTTTTTATAGAAGCCTTCATATTGATGTAAAATGTGTGCACAAAAAAATATTAATAAACATTATAATAATCTTCCACAATACACGCTAACCTATTAAAATATCATCAATATCAAAACTCCATGACATTAAAAAGCAAATCAAATTCTCAAAAAATGAACTACTACCCAAAAAGTCTCCATGAACGTCCTTTAATTTATACTCTCCAACTTCAATATCCTCCTAGAAAATGTCAAAGAAAAAGTCATGAAATAACACTTTCTTATAGTGTTCATAGAATGTGTTCATGATAGAGGTGGAATTACCGAGAAGGGAGGTGGTATTTTCTTATACATCCGATTAAATGAAAGTATAAACTATACATGATAAAACTAAATAAACTCTCAATTAAAGCTAATATTTAGCGTTAGGTTCAAATGGAATATGATAAAAAAATGAGAAAATATAAAGGCCCCATGTTACTCGAATCAAGTGCATGGTTGGCTTTATTCCCGAGGTCTTCTCCATGTGACTGGGTAACACTTTTTGTCTTGCAAACTTGTTAGAATTATTATTTTTAACTAAAATGTCGTTAAGGGAATCTCGCAGATTTTATCCCAACATTCTTCTACATTAATACTTAGTTTACATAATCATAAAAAACATCTTGTCTTACTCAAAGGTCTTTAGCGAAAATGGGTAGTTCAATGGTTTAAGGATTTGTTTTTGGAAGAGTTTAAAGATGTTGGTAAATTATAGATAATTGTGGTCAATTTGTCAGTATAGGGTATCTTATATTATAATGTATTATCATGATATAACGTGTCAGTATAGGGTATCTTAATATCATAATATTTAAGGTATTTTATATTATAATATATCGGTAATTTATTATGAATGTTTGTTTTTTATAGGATTATGATAAAGATATGACAGTAGATGTATGTGCATATTGTTTATGTAGGTCTTTTGAGGCTTTCAAGTTTGAAACATGTTACAAAAATCGTGTCATAGAAACTATCTTATTTTGAGGAAATACTTTTATTTTAGTACAAGTAAACACATTCAATTGAAAATATGGTTAGTCTCCTTAAAATAAGGTATACTATTTTTTCTTAATGAAAATAGACATTTGTTAAAAATTTACTACTAAGAAGATACTTTAATAAGAGAAAAATGTAAAAAATGGTGAGTGAACAGAGCATAAAAGGACAAAATAGACAATAAAGCAAGATGGGCAACAAGACAAATTTTGGCAAACAACAAATGTGAATCAAAGGAGGGTGAATTCATAAAAAGTTTGTTGGAGGTGAGACACATGAAACCTCTGCAATCTCAAATTGTGTGGCAAAGACAATCATGATGCTTTTTTGGAGCATGGGGCTTAATCCTAGCTAGGGCAAAAAAATGTGTCCTCTACCATTGGGATCGCCTCTTCCTTAGAAAAAAGCTCCTTGAGTCTCATTCCTATTTAGTTGAAGGTCATTGGTTTGAATTCAAAATTATAGATGGAGGAGTTATTGCTAGTTGATGGGGTGTTTAAGAAGAATATTATTTAAACCATTCTATTGTTATATGACTTTTATGCAAACAAAAAATTATCTCTCAATCTGTCTTTCAACCATTTTGATTGAGTGCAAATAGGTTTTTCATTTTAAATGCACTAAGAACAACCAAATAATTTTGACTCAAGACTACTTATAGTAAGGTTCCTCTTTTTTTAAGAGTCCAAAACACTTAAACATGATTGAACATTATACCCATAAATAATCTTTTCTCCTAATTTTTTTTGCTAAAAGTGGTAGAGAAATAACCTAATTTTTTTCATTGCTAATGGTTGCAGAAAATTGATTGTAGTTGACCTTGGAAGTAGATTTTCAGTGTAAAAAAAAAAATCTTGTTATAAGGTCTATGTTCTTTGGATGGAGTCTTCTTGGAGTATTATTTTATAACCTCCACTATGTTTCTTGGAGAATGATTTTTTCTGGGTCACTTTTCAAACCTTTGAGGATTGATATTTCATGTGAAACAAGGGTCCTTGGTTTTAAAGAATCTTTGATGCTTTTGGGAGTCCTTGGACTCCCGTTTGAATGCAGTTTTAGAATTGATTATAAAAGTTTCAATGTGACTACAATCGTACAACCTTCCATTTGTAATAAGAGATCCTAGTTTGATTTAATTTACGATTGATACATTGTGTGATTTTATCAAAAATGACATGGATTCACTTGATTCGCCTAGTATATTTGTAATGGTGTATCCCATGGTAGATGTATCCAAGCCAATCTTACACTCCATCAAAATATTGTCATTTTAGAGAGTTTGAACTCAATTTTTAAATGCAAAGGTTGTCTTTCCAATGTTATTGCTATAACAATAGCAGACATAAGAAATGAATTCAAAAATCAACCTGCAACTTTAGTAGAAAAGCCCTCATTGTGTTCCTTGGACTCTTGGACTCTTGAGTTTGGACTTGCATGGGGGTCCTCAAATTTCTTTATGGGAGTCCTCAAATTTCTTTAGTCAATAGTGTATATATATACACCTCTTTTCTTACTAATCAATAAGAAAAGTTAAATTCTCTCCCAAATTTCAATGCAATAAAAAAATAGGTGGGCATGTTAAGATAAAGTGAGAATACGTTTCATTTGGGCATTAAAGCATGTGTATAAGAATGAAAAGACATGATAAACTAAAACTTTGTCATATATCTTTTCACAGGGAAGGACTCTCACCTGCCACGTAAGCATGGTAGTTAGAACAAAAGGGTGTAACAGTTGATTAGGACACCGGTGAGGCATGTGAGTTTTTTACATGTGTTAGGTGGGTTAGGCGAAAAGGACTATAATAAAGTTAAAATGTTGATTACTTTATGGAATTCAAATTATTTTAAAACACATCTAATCATAGTCTTCCTGCATTGATAGGATAAGGATAAAGGTAATATATTATTAATGTTTAATGTTTACGAAAGGTCAAAAGATATTAGATAAGATAGTAAAGAATTTGTTTTAAAAAGGAAAAATTTTGTATAGTTTTTTTTTCCTTAAACTTCAGTCTTTTTGTTATGTTTTTTATTTATTTTAATTAATTGGTTTTAGTATAACAATTATGTGTATATATGATATATTTTGATGATAAAAAATAATGTTTAATTGATTAAATTAGAGTTTAAATATTTTAAGAATTTAGATTGAATGTTTTTTTTAAATTCTATATTAGATCAAATTCATATTGTGTAATTTTCATCTTCAAATTTCTTAAATCAAATTTAAATATAGGTTTGAGCTAACTTAAAGTCAATTAGCCATTCTTAATTATTCAAATGTGTATGCTAGGTTCTTGTATAAAAGTATAATTCCTATAATTTATTTTAAGGACATTTTGATCTAACATTGCACATCCATTACAAGAGTACTAAGAATATTACAACATCAACACTTGCATTGAAAAGAAACATATTTGGCATCTATATTACAATTGGCATGTCTTTAAAATAAAGGGGTAAAAACTTTATTGAAAATCAGACACAAGAATTACAAAGAGAACCAAGGCCCCAAGGCCCCAGAAATGAACCACAAGCCCAGCCTAAGATCAGCCAGTTTCATACCCATCCATGTCCTCAACAAGAATCTTCTGCAAGTCCTGACAGTAATCCGAGGAGAGATGCTCCCAACCTTCAACTTTCCAATCACTACCATGTTCCAAGGCCCACTTAGCCAAACAATCTGTTGCTTTATTCCACTCACGAGGAATGTGGATGAAAGACACCTGCTCCATTGACGAGCTAATATGAAGAATCTGGCGAACAATCTTGCCAACTGCCAATGAATCCCACTGACCTTCTTCTTTGCCAACAAGTTCACAACAATTTGTGAATCCGATTCACAGATAACCTTCCTTCGACCCAACTCCCAAGCACGCTCCAAGGCATAGAGAATTGCAAAACCCTCCATAAAATTATTAGAATGTCACCCTTTATGTACCGAAAAGAAGAAGACCACCTCCCCCATACGATCTCTACCAACACCACCAACCCCAGCAGGGTCTAGGTTACCCCTAGAGGAGCCATCGGTATTCATCTTGATAAACTCATCCTAAGGAGGCATCTGTTTTCCCACCCTTTGAACCTTCTTCAAAGTACATCTACCTCTCCTGACACAAGTTGAGGCATGAGACAACTCCTGCAATCCCAACCTACTCACAATATCTACCTCATCTCTATTCAAAGGATAATGCACCTCACATTTAGCTTCCATCGTCTCCTGAATCATAACAATGATTCTATTCAACACTTGTTGACTCACGAAAGATCCTCATGTTCCTCTCGAGCCAGATCTGCCACAGTATGAAAATGGGCCCAATGTACCAGACAGTCTGGAGGAAGGAGGAGAAGATAGGAGGTCTACCCAAACAGCTCCAAAACTCCACCAGAGAATCTGCGTGAACACAAGAATGCTTCCACACCCCCACCAATAGTGCCAAATAAGCATAGAGAAGGGGCATCTGAAGAACAGGTGTGAGGAGTCTTCATCCCCATTACCACACAAGGCACAAATGGAAGGCCCCAAAAATCCCTGCTTGTGAATATTGTCCCAAGTTAGGCATATGTTCAAAGCCAAAGTCCAAGCGAAGCAGTTACAATTTGGCCAAGAAAAATTATTCCACACCTGTTTCCACCAAAGCACCTCTCTTCCCTCGAGTCTTTGGTTCAACAATTCCTAGTATCCACTAGCTACAGTAAAGACGCCCTTAAGATTCGGAAACCAAGCAAGTCCATCCCTACCCTTGAGTGAACTATAGTGTCTATTCACCAGAATGTCATGCAACTCAACACACTCTTCCTCCATCCCAGCAACCAACCACTCATTAAGAGCCTCCCACCACTGCATCGCCAGCCGCCCACACCTATACATAGCCTTGAAGTCACTCACCCTAGACCACCCTGCCTCCAAAAACCTCTAGCAAAGATTCCCAAGGTTGGGAAACTGGTTCAAGATGGGGGGTAACCATCCCAAGAGTCATTCCAGAATAGGATATCTTCCCCCCTCCTACAAATCCAAAAGAGACCTTCCTTAATAAGAGAAGCCCCCTTCTTAAGAGTACTCCAAATCATTGATCATTTTCCCTCAAGCGAATATCTTGGAATTTCCTCCATTGGGATCCTATGCATATATTTGTAGGCCAAAATCCTAGCCCAGCCACGATCCTACTCAACACACCACCTCCAGTACAATTTAGCCGCTAGAGCCTCCCCAAATAAAATAGACTACCTTAAACCAAGCCCCCCCCCCTCCCCGACTGCTTCGGGTTACACACCAAATCCCAATTGACGAGACTCCATTTGGAGGAGGAAAGATTGCCTGTCCATAAGAATTGCCTTGCCAGAGAGTCCAGTCCCTTCAAGAACCACTTAGGAGCCACTTGAAGCATACATCAATAAATCGTAAGAGCCTGAAACACCGACTGAATCAGCTAAACACTCCCAGCAAATGATAACCATCTATTTGTCCAGTGATCAACCTTTGTGCGAAATTTATTCAAGATACCCTGGCAAGATTCCCTAGGAGGGTTACTAGGAGAAATAGGAATACCCAAATAAGTCAAGGGCAAAGAGCCAACTTGGAATTTCAAGATAAGAGCAACCCTCCTTTGAATAGATCCAGGAGTGTTGAAGAAGAGGATAGAATATTTATCCTCATTGATCAGCTGGCCCGAATCTGCAAGATAAACATCCAAAACCTTTCTCAGATTAGTGGCCTCTCTGATCCGAGCAAGTCTCATCAGGGTCGTGTCATCAACAAATTGCAAATGAGACTGCGGCTGCAATTCATTACCCCAACTCCATCCCTGAATAAAACCCAGGCCCACATTATGCTTAATCAACCTCCCCAGACCCTCAGCCAGAAGAATGAATAGGGGAGGGGATAGGGGGTCCCCTTGGCAAAGACCCCTAGAAGCACCAAACAACTCAGTATGATGTCCATTTATTAGCACCGAGAAAGAGGTAGACATAACACAACTCATAACCCATTGGATCCATTCGTCAGCAAAGCCAAACGCCCTGAGAATCTTCTGGAGGAAGGACCAACAAACTCTATTGTAAGCCTTAGCCATATCCAGCTTAATAAACATAGCTTTTTCCTTGAAAGTTGCCATAGAGTGAATGGTCTCCGTAGCAATGACCCACCCGTTCAGGATTTGGCGCCCTTCCACAAACCCACTCTACTCCTCAGAGATAACATCCCCCAAACACTTTTTCAACCTATCCACTATTAGCTTAGAGATGATCTTGTAAATCACATTGCAGAGAGAGATAGGTCGGAATTGACCTAACCGATCAGCCCCATCACACTTGGGGATAAGTGCAATGAAAGTCGCATTCAAAGCCCGAAGCATTTGCTTATTCCTCTAGGACTCCTAAACTACTTCCCATAAATCCAGTTTGATAATATCCCATAAATCTTGATAGAATTCAACCGGGAACCCATCTGGTCCAGGAGCCTTTCCCTTTCTCATGTGAAAAACAATCCTCTCTAGTTCCCTCTGAGAATCCTCCCTGGAGAGGGACCGGAAATAATGTAAAGACTCCCTAGAGATCTCCTGCAAGGATAAAAGTTTCTCACCTCTATCATTGACCATAACAAGAATGGCATTTCCATATCTTCTTTCTTTCACTAAGTTGAAGAAGAAGGCAGTGTTCTTATCCCCCTCTTGAAGCCAATCAATACGAGCTCTCTGTTTCTAGTATATTTCCTCCCTGAGCTCCCATTCCTCTAAAGCCTTGACAGCCCTGTCTTCCTCCCTAAGCAAGACTTCAGTCAGACCATGCTCTTTGATGTCACTGGTGATGCCATTCAACACTATCTGAGCAGCTTTCTTAAAATGAAAAATATTCCCGAAACCCTAACGGTTCCACTGTTTAAGTTGAAACTTAACAAATTGCAGCTGCTTAGCAAAAGTGTACATAGTAGTGCTAATGCCAAAGGCAAGCCTCCCTTTCCTCTACCACTCTGCTACCAGAGTCTGCAAAGCAGGATCTCGAAGCCACATAAGTTGGAAGGAGAGCAAACGAGCCGAGCAGAGGAAGAAACCATCTTGATGGGCCAGTGGTCGGACCCTCTCCAGTCAAGAATCTCAGAGCTTGTGGACCACTCCCCACCAATCCAAAAACTAGAAACTAGAAAATGATCCAACCTTTCTGCAATCCAATACTTCCCTACCCTCCTATTGTTCCAAGTGAACAGACCATTACCAAGCTTAATGTCAACAAGATGCAATGATGCTATATTATCCCAAAAAAGGAAAGACAAAGGTTCCAACCGCATAACGCCCCCCTTCTTCTCACTCAACTCAAGGATGGCATTGAAATCGCCCGCCATAATCCAAGTATGAAAAGGGACCAACCTTCGCATATATGAAATATGGGACCATAAGTTCTTCTTACCCTGAAGATCAGTGGGGGCATAGATGTTAGTAAACAAGATAAATTCCCCAATCTCAAGACTAGAGACAACCCCAGATAACGAAGATCTGGAGGCCACCCACTAGACAGTCGCAGGGCGAATCCTTAAAGGGTTCCAAAGACAAGACACCCCTCCCGAGGAGCCCGCAACCCCAATACAATGACACTGGTATCTCCCCCATAGCTTTGGCACTAGATCCATTATACTTTCCACAGAAAGTTTTGTCTCCTGCAAAAATAGGATATCAAGAGAATGACTCCTTATCAACTCCCGAACAACTTTTTGTCTAGGGCCACTGTTCAAGCCCCTCACATTCCATGATAAAACAATCATTTAGGGGGATTGGAAAAGTGAGAATCCAAAGTCTTTACTAACCCTGACTCAACCAAATTCTCCCCCATCAATTTGATCTTCTCCAAATCCTTTTTTCTGCCAACCTTTGAACTCTTCTCCGTTAATCGTTTCTTAATGTCCTTCTAGTGGAGACCCAAATGTAAGTCCATCTTGTTACTTTTGTGCCCCAGTAGATTCCAATTTTTGAGCTGAAGGAGAAACATCCCCCCAGCCAACTCCACTACAGCACTAGGAATGGTCCCCAGCTGAGCCACAACTGGCAGATCCATCTCCATTTGCTGGCTCCCAGCAATTTGCAGAGCCTGGGTCGAGTCCCAATTCACACTATCATTGACCAACCCTGATGCACCATGATCCAAAGGAGTCAACCCAGGGTTCACCTCCTGCTGGGTGAGGTCGTCCAGGGCTTCAATCCTGTTAAAGGTATCCTCCTCCTATCTCTCCTGTAGGGGCCTCTTTTGTCCCCGATTCATATTCTTTGTCTTAACTAGGACAAAACCATCAGTACCCACAACTTCCCCAGTCATAGCGGCTTTTCCTTTGTCAACCCCATCTGTGTTATGGGTTGATTGTTGAGGTCGGCGCACCATCGATTTATACCTAGGACACTTGCACTGCAAATGACCATACTCATGATACAGATGACACTGAAATGGTAAAGTCTCATAATCTAGCTGCTAAACCCAGTAATAAGAGCCCGCACACATATCTATAGCATCTGGCATAGGCTTACTAAGATCAATTTCAACATAGATACGAGCGAAGGTCATTACCCTTCTCCCCAGGGTTTGCAATGAGGCTCCAACTGACCTCCCAAGCACTGAAGCGAGCATCCGTAGCACATCCTCCCGACAACATTCCACTAGAAAATGCGGTAAACGAACCCACACTAGGACCCTATTCGGGAGTTCCTCCGAAGGGTTGAACCCTACATGCCAAGGTTTGATGAACAACCCCACCTGGTTATAAAAATACGACCCTCCTTCAAAAACCCTACTCCAATCCTCCATGCAATTGAAGGTAACCATGAAGTAGTTGTTTGCCAGTAACATAATCTCCATTTCCCCTTCCGGTGCCCAAGATCTTTGAGCCCAGTTCTCCAAAAACTGCAGAGAAACCCTCATCCCCAAAAACTTGCAGTATAACAAATGTTTTGAAAAGTAATCAACATCTTTTGCTATCATCTCTGGAGGAATACTCAACCTTGGTCTCTCGCTGCACCTCTCTAGGCAGCCATTAATCTTCGAGATCCAAGAGCCCCCAGCACTTCCAGCCCCAAACTCTGAGGCAAAAAGGTTATTATCAAAGGTCTTTACATTTTGTGGTGGAGATTTCAAACCCACTGCAGCCCAGAAATCCATATCGTGAGACGCCTTTGAGGCCTCTCCACCAGATCTAGACATCACACCACTCAGAGAGCCCACCTCCCGAAAGGAACTGAGCAAGGACGTCACACCCCCTTGCAAGAACACACACTCTCCCCACCGTGCAGATTGAAACCCCCACTGCCCTTCCCCGCGAACAGGCTGTGAATCCAGAGGAACCCCAAGCCCCTACCTCTCGCAGCACCTCCCACCACCCACAACCATCGCACCATCTTCCACCCCCGCAACCCCGCAACAAACCCCTCCCATAACAACACCCACATCTAAAAACGCCACCCTCCCGCCACCACACCAGCATGCAAGCTCCACCCACGAGCTAGGGCTGCAATGCCCCAGCCCGCGTTCGACTCCCACCACGCACTACGCCATCCGATTGGCATGTCTTTCAATTTGCTTAAAACTATTCAATAGGTGGACCAATGATTTGACTAAGAAGAAAAGAGTGGAGCAAGTCACCTTCCATGCTTAGCACAACAAGATCTAATGGTATCTCTAGGCACTAAAAAGTCTAGACAATAGAGGTGGACTTATGTTTTTGAAGAATTCATATAATAAAATAAAAAAAGTTCAAGGTTATAGCTGTGAGGATCAAGTTTGTAGTTGGATGATTAATTCAAAGTGATGAAAAATGAATTTTACAATATATCAAGACTCAATGCAAGTATAATTTCTTTCTAGATATAGAGAAAAATAAAAAACACCATCTATAACCAAATATTCTTCATGAAGTCTTAGAGAGAAATACCCTATTCATTTTGTCTAATTATAAACATGTTTGTGTAGTGTTTCTAATTCAACTCACAATATCTAAGATCGTGTATTTATTATTACTTATTTACAATTAGTTAGCCTAAATATTTATATAAGGTCATTTTTTTTCCTTACATAAATTAGTGAACCATTTGACCTTACAACCCCTAGGATTTGTTCTTAGTGTTTAACTGGTTAGGGTTTGGATATATTCTCTTACGGTTTACATTGTTGGATCATTTACCATCAACGTTTTTGCCTATTTTCTAGCCATGATTACTTCTTGTGCCACCTTGCTAGATAATAATGATACATCATCCATGGCCTATGATAGTGACCTAGCTATTACTTTACCCCTATGCTCATTTGATAACTCTAGGGAGGATATGTTGTATGGGGGTCCACTCATGATTTTGTTGGGCCTAGTGATACCATCCTTCCTATATATCATTATAGTCCTCCACCCCAAAGTTCATGTTTTCTTGATGTTCCATCTTATGTGGAGCCTCAGTATGGTGATGTGTGTGTTTCATCTTTCTTTATATATGACGATGATGTACCTTATGATTATAGCTATCTAGCATATTTTTTTGTTTTATGGAGGTTCCACATAATTTGGATTTTAAAGATAATTTACCTTGGCATATTATGCTAAATTATGATTATTTGAATTAAATAAATTTCTTGGTTAAAATAGTGGATCATTTCTAATATGTGTACAAAGGGATTGTTTGCAATGCTACAAGTAGATGTGTCAACATTAAAAAATTAGACGTTACTATCAAAGAATTTGATATCGATTGTATTGATTGAAAACCTTTGAGCGTTATTAATTTGGGACTAGAACTACTATTTATTCATCATCCCATGTGATATCTAGGATATTATTTTGTAATATTTTGTTGGGATGTTTGTGGATTCATGCAATGAATGCAATCTCATTGACTCTAGGGTAAAAGCACAAAATTGTTTCACATTTCAGGCCAACTTATAAGCACAAGTGAATTTAAGTAATTCTAACTAAAAATTAATTTTAGTCAAATGTATGGTCTATATAGATTCATTATAGCTAAGTTATATATGGGCCACAACTTTACCAATTGGAAATGTCTATTAAATGTATATTTTATACAAGTTTGGATCTAATTACCAAAAAAAAAAAAACCAATGTTTCAACAACTCTTACTCTTATAAATAATATTTTTTTTGAAATGTAAAAGTACCATTTTATAGATCTATAAGTGAATTTATATATATATATATATATATATATATATATATATATATATATATATATATATATATATATATATATATATATATATTCATTAGTTTTTTATATTTTATATATTTCTTTTATTGAAAGTAAATCATCAACCTTAAAATATAAGGTTGATTATCTTGTCAAGGAAAAATACTAAAATTTATTTTAAAAACTTGAAGAAAATATGTAATAGAGAAAAGAATCTATGTCAAGATTATATAGTTATTTTCTAATTTGGATAAATAATTAAGAAAAAGGTGGCAGCAATTGGAAAGAGTTATATTTCAGCACACGCAACTTTTCAAATTTATTGAAAAAAATGTATTTATAAAAAATAGTTAAAAATAAATCCATGCACTAAGTTTCAAGTTACCAATATACACAAAAAAATGAAGAAAAAAGGTAAAATTTATTAAATAAAGTGTGGTGGCTTGTGTAACTTCAATTTTAGCATTTTATCGACAACTAAATTATACTGTTTACTTTATAAAACACTACATTCAAATAATTTTTTGAATTTATGTTAAAATTACAAACATAAAATAGACAAAAGAATATAAATTTTATTAGTTTACATCATTTCAAAATTCAAAACATATATTTCACTTTCTATTTATTTTTTATTTTTTAAAAAGTTGAACCAGCATTGACCATTTCCTTTAGAAAAGTGTGATACAACTTTGTACTTTTACTCTCTACATCATAAATTTAAATTTAAATTTCCAAGAATAAGCTTAATAGATGAGCATCCATCTAGTCAATATTAGATGATTGGAGAATTTGAAGTTGTCATTACATAAAATAGATCAACAAAAGATAAACAATTGTTATAGTAAAAGGTATTAGTTTACTTAATTAATTAAATCATATTGATTTAATAATTAAGTCGCTTTTCTCTATTTCACTCAAGCTAAATTTAGGAAGCGTTTTATAGGAATTATTATTTTAATAATTCTTTCTTTTATGCATGCATCCTTTAGGGTTGCATTAGGGTTTTTTATCTCCTTTTATAAGGATTGATCCATTGTATAATCATTAAGTCATTTAGATAATCAAGATGATTTATCTTTCTGTATCAACAATCTTTTGGCCTCCATAGCTATTTGTTTCTCTATAGTATCATGACAGGTGTTTGATTGCAGGTGATATTCGGGAGTGTAGGGTTGAGCAATCAACTTTAACATGGTATCAGAGCTTCAGACCTGAGGCTTTCCTGTTCTTCACATTTTGAGATTCTACCTATAGTAGGTCTTCTATGCAATTTGGGTTGATTTGGACCTCAACGTTGAATCTGGCACGTGTCAAATATTCAATATTGACCTTGTGTTTGTCAATTTTTTATTAACGGGGCCAAATCTGTGAGGGTTTGAAGATTCAGTTTTTTTTGTGTGATCCAGGGGCACCTATTTTTTGGAGCAATTTGGGCCCAAAAGGACCTCATGGTTGGCTTCCGGAGGCCAATTCCATAAATTTTGATATATAATTCGACTACTTTGGGCATTGTTGACCTCTGAGGAAAAAAAAAATGCTTGCACAGTCGTACCGCCGCCTGCACGCACTTCGAAAAAATCAGTTTTTTTTTTGGGGGGTTTTCATTTTTCAAAAAAAAAAAAAATTTAAAACAAAATTGTTATAGAAAAATTATACAAGGAAAAAAACAATGTAAAAATTTTTTTCAAAACAAAAAGGGAAAAAACGGGGGGGGGCGTGACCTTGCAGATCCGTATGGCCTATAGTCAATGGCCCCCGCCCTCCCCCAAATCGATCGTCATCGAACCCTTCGCCTTTTTTCGGGGACCACTAGTTTTTTGAGGCAGAGGATTTTTTTCAGGCACAATGAAATATTCTTGGAATATACTGCTGACGTCAGCATGACATTATGTCGACGTTAGCAATATAGACAGCTTGCATGGCCCGTTTTGACCCGCTTTATGCCCTAAAAGAGGTGTTTTTTCTTTCTTTTGGCCATAACTTGGGCATACGATATTGTTTTTTGGCAAACGAGATATCGTTGGAAAGCCGGTTTTATCTAATTTCCAGATTTGTGGGTTTCATCACCTAGTTATGTTGTTGGTACATTCTACAGCCATTTGTAGTCAGAGGTATTATTTTTCAGTCATGAGCTCATAATTTTTCGCCAGTTTCTCCATTTTTCGTGATTCCAGCGATCTTGGGATGATGTTTCAGAGTTGTACACAACCATCTATGCACTTTTTCCATATTTTACTCGGAGTACATTTTATTCAGTTTTTTGTGTTTTCACACTCTGGTGAATTACTTGGACATATCACATCGTGGAAACTTATCATTTGCGTGGGATGACTTTATTTTGGTTGTTCTTCATGTATTTCCAGTCTTATGTCTTTTTTTGACATTCTGAGTTTTCATTGTAAGTGTATGCGGGAAAAGTGGTGCAATGAAACGAAAATTACGAAATCATGACTAGTCCACACACCAATGGACCTCTTGGTGCAAGTTATGGAGCTATGTGGAATAGCTCAACTTCCCAAGGGATGTTCCATTGTTCTCTATCTCACAAGACCCCTTAAGCCAATGCCTTTGTAGATTACTAAGCAAAATGACTTAGGGATGACAATCATGAGAATGAGGGATGTTTTGATCAATCTAACATGAATGCAATCCTAATTATGCATGATTTTAACAAATATGAGTTAAACTAGTATGTATAAGATGATAAGATGAAAAGATTAGTAAATAACTATCCTAACATGATATATTAGCTTAATGTGATTATTATGATGATGAGAAAATACTTCTAAAATGCTTATTAGATTATTTCTATTCAAAGAGGGATTGAAATGCTTGATAAAAATGAGTATAAGTGTGATACTAAAGACTTGGATGATAAAAATGGAGGAAATAGAGCTCTATTTATAGGAAAAATAGGGCAATGGATGGTCAAGATTGGATAATCTTATCAAGGGCCAGGATTGAAAGTTAATCAATCCATGTTTATAATTCTCAACAATGAAATGATGACAATTGTCAACATAAGATTGCTTGAGAGGAGATGTAAGACCATCGACCGTTAAATCACCTTTATCAATCATGTCTTGAACAATGTTTTTAAGCCTCATGTAGTCATTTGTTTGATGCCCTTTGTTTCAATGGAAATCACAGAAGTGTGAGCCATTCCACCAAGGTGGTTTGACCTAGGGTTCGAAATTGTTTATAGCCGGTGATGTGATAATCTTATTTGCCAGGAGTTCTCTGAATGTTGATTCCAATGATTGCCCAATGGTGTGTAAATGCACTTATTTGGAAAGTTATTGGTGGTACCCTTCGAATTAATATTAGGTCCTCGATTTGTGTTGTTGTTTTGGGTATTGTTAGTATTGTTCACATTTGAAGGTTCTAGATAGGTATTGGGTGCATAAGTGTTAGTGCCTTGGTTAGCACCCTTTTGATTCTTGGTAGCTTGAGGATTACCTGATAAAGCCACACAGGTTGTTTGGACTTTATATCATTAGTATCATTTCCTCCTTCATTTCCAGTGTTTTTGTTTCTGGTCCAGAACCTGGATTTGTCTAAGTTGTTGTTGTTGTTCTGGTTATTATAATGAGAGTTGGATGAAGTAGTTCCTTCTTTAAAGAACTTCAATGTTCCCTTCTTGATACATACCTCCTCTGTCATGTGTAAAATTCATCTTAATAACAAGTATTCAATTAGAAACAAAGGGAAATCACGAATCCCTATCTAATCAAAGAATTCTAACAAATAGACAATGAAATAATGCAATATCAAACAAATAGGAATTAAAATCATTCAATGAAACTCCCTATTCCAAGATCGCATATAGCTTCCATTTCTCTTCTCTTCTCTGTGGTATGATGGCTCTCAGATATTGCGCTGGTAACCTACAAGTGACACAAAGATTCAAAGTTTGTGATTCTGAAAATGGAGATTGGATGCTCAATTTATAGATTTTTGGATGAGATTGATTGAAAGGTGGAACCAATTGATCAAAAGGTGGAACTCAGGTGAGCTCACATGCTAATTGATATTTGAACTGCTGACTTGGAGGTGAAACCGAATAGATTGAATAGATTAAAATAGTCAATTGATTGAGAAAAAGCTAACTGAGGGAAGAAAAAGAATGATTGGAGGAAATAAAGAGGATGACAAAGAAAGCTTTATTTAGAAAAAAGCTAACTAAAAGATGGAAATAGAGATTGGAGAGATAATTGGTTTAATTAATTAATTAATTTAGCATGTGCTTGCATTTAGACTAAGATTTTTAATTTAATCTTTGCATGAGATTTATTCAAATAATTGAATTTATTTAATTCAATTTAGTATTTGAATATATTTAGAACTTGACTTTGATTTTCAATTTGATTTTTGAAATCATGCACATGTATTTGAATTTGGAAGAAATTAGAAGAAATAAGAAATTAAATGAAATTAGAATTTGAAAAATTAGAAGAATTAATTAGCTTAATTAAATAATTTAAAGAAACTATTTAATTATTTAGAAATGTAATTTAATTAAATAATAAAGATTATTTAAATTGGGGAATTAATCATAATTAAATAAATAATAAATATTTAATTAACATTAGAAAATGATTAAATGATGATAGAATAGGAAATAGAATAATTAGTAAGATGATGAGGAAATATGAAATTAGAAGAATAAGATTAATTAAATTAATTAAATTAATTAAATAATAAAGATTATTTAATCAATTAGAGGAATAATTAGTACATGATCAATGAGATAGTTTTAGGTGTCTACAAGGTCCTCGATTCAGGTTGTTAGTATTCTTCGCATTTAAAGGTTTTGGATTGGTATTGGGTGCATAAGTGTTAGTGCCTTGGTTAGCACCCTTTTGATTCTTGGTAGCTTGAGGATTACCTGATAAAGCCAGCACAGGTTGTTTGGCCTTTATATCATTAGTATCATTTCTTCCTTCATTTCCAGTGTTTTTGTTTCTAGTCTAGAACCTGGATTTGTCTAAGTTGTTGTTGTTGTTCTGGTTATTGTAATGAGAGTTGGTTGAAGTAGTTCCTTCTTTAAAGAACTTCAATGTTCCCTTCTTGATACATGCCTCCTCTACTTGAATGCCATTTTCGATCAGTTTGGCACAAGATGGTATGCATTGGAGTTTGAGTATGTAACTCATCTCACTATTAAGATTGTCGATGAAAATTTCCATCTTTTCCTTTTCAGGCACATCTTGAGGATATCTTGAAACCATTCACCTCCAACATTGAAGAAACACCATGAATGTTTCATTGTTTTTTTGTTTGGTATTGTAGGCATCTAGCATGGTGATTGCATGTTGTATATTGTAGGAGTATTGAGTTATAAATTTGTTGACTAACTCATCAAAAGATCTGACAGGAGGCGTGAGTTTGGATAACCACTCCATTGTTTGTCCACCCAAGCTTCTTGGGAATAGCCTCATCAAATAGATGTCATCATGGGAAAATTCAAGGCTAATGGTACAAAACTCCCGAACATGATCGCGAGGATCACTCTTACCATCATATTTGCCAAATTTTGGAATGTCTGAATTCGGGGGAAAAGGGATCATGTTTAACCTTTTATCAAAAGGGTAAGGACAAATTTCGTTTAAGGAGTATCGCACTGTTGTCCCCCATTGCATGTCCTCCATTTATTTTTGCAGCATTTGCATTTGTTGTGTGAGAGCAACCAAGGGTGCATTTTCTTATCGAGGGAAGAGTTCTTCCCTCTCGTTATTCCTAGTTCAAGTAGGTGTGTGCTCTGGTATGTTTTGTTCAGGATCACGTGCTTCCTCTTCTCTTTGTTGTTCTTGATAAGTATAATTTCGAGATCTTGTCCTAAAGATGTCAGTATCGAAGTCTTCAGGGAGCCTAACTCCTTTTCTTGTTAGCATGAGTAAGTATTTTTCTTTGTCGGCCTCTATGAGTTTTTCCACAAGTTTTTGAAATGAAGCGCTTTCTTGACATTCTTGGAGGAGTTCTTCAGAAATTTTCGTGTCTTCTAGATTTGGATATTCGAAAGGATTTGATAATCTTCGACCCATGTTGGACTCTGGTTGTGGTTTTCTTTGCTTGTTTCCTTGAGAGCGAGTGATAACAGGCATCTAGTAGAAACTTTCTGTGACAAAGGGGATGAATTCCTCTTCTACGTTTTGCTCGGCGGTTGATGGTTCAAATCGAGGTATGTTGTAAGTGATCCAAACTTTTGGGAAGAAAGTTGGATTGATCTTTCCTCCTCGATTTAGTCGTTGGCTGAATGCTGATTTTTGGCAAAAGGCTCTACTTCTCAATGGCTCTTCGTCAAATTCATTTGACTTGTCGTGAAGATATAAGCGCATATGACGGAGAAATGTGCAATGAGATTTGAAGAGTTGGCGATTGATGTAGAGAAATCTATTCCTTTTAGCAAGTTTCTGGGAACTGGGTTGTTGTTTCCTTAAATTATTATTATGACAAAGACTTTCTTCTCAAAATATGAGGATTAGTCATACACAGGTGATCAATGGTTTCCTTGGATGTTTGGATTGAGATACTTTGTTTGAAAACTTAAGTCTACTTTTATCAAATGAAGGTTTAGATGCCCCCTCACGACAAAGTGCGTCAAATGATATTGTATAAGAGCTTTCCCGATATGGAAACTCAATTTGACAACTTAAGTTTAAACTAGGTATGTTTTGATGATAGAATCTGTTTCATTGGAGGACCTTTTGATTAGTGTGATGATGTTTCCTGATTTTGATAGAAAAGAGTGTTTATCCTTAGCTAGTTTTTGGACTTGACAATTTTTGTTCTAAGACTGACTTATTTGATTGTTTTGGAATAGTTCTGATGTTCTAATTCGAGTTTTGCCTGATGAAGTTGATTGGGGATCAAAAAGGGTTTTCCAAACTGTTTTTAAATTTATTTTTTAAAGTTTATTTTGCTCTCTGTTTTCACAGTTTTTGACCATGCGCTAAGCCGGATACTATATGCACTAAAGAATGATCCCAATGCGCTAAAGAAAAACCCCAATGTGCTAAGCTACCTTTGCTACACGCTAACTTAGACTGTTTGATTTTGACTGGTCTGGATGGGTTATGCGCTAATATGTTCCAATGACGCGCTATTGTTTGAGCTTAAAGCGCTATTATATGTCTTGAATGCACTAAGTTGTTGTCTGAATGTGCTAATATGTCCCTAGGAAGCGCTACTGTTTTAGCTGTTGAATGTTCTAATGATTTATGCTCTGTTTCTCAAAATGGTTGCGCTATGTTTGAGCTTGAACATGCTAAAAGATGGTTTCAAAGTGCTAAGTTTTGCTCCAAATGCGCTAGGATGTTGTTCCTACACGTTAACTGCCCTGTTTGTTTTGATTTGTTGGTTTTCTTGGAAGTTTTAACATTTTTTTAACTGTGATAGATGATTTTCTGAAGTATGAGATGAAAACACAACATGAAAAAGACAACCATTTTTGTCTATTCTAAACAAAGAGTGTATATTCTACGAGGATGTGTTCAAATCCCCAATGTTTTCACATGTTTGGATACAGATAATACAATTCAGATAGACTCTTTATTCAAAGGCATCAACAATATCATAGCCCACTAGTCTCGATACTCCGTCAGCTCAAACAGTCGTGTCACCCCCTAGGGGGCGCCCGTTTTTTTCCCTTTTGCCAGAAATTAACTCAAAGTGATTTGCTCCATAATTGAGTAGCTATCTTGGGAGATATATGGTGAGTAATCTTGGGGGTAGATTCTTCCCCACCCTTGCACTATGATATTGCCAATGTCTGGATAATGACTCAGCTCAAAGTTTCTAATTCTAAGGTTTGTAATCAAGTTTCTTGTTCGACCGTTGGTGATAAACTCCCTCAGGAGGCTTCCCAACCTTTAGAACAAAGGCTTTACGTATCGTAGAGATACTAGGGGAAGGCTAATCGTTGCACGAAACCATTGGAAGGGGCTTTCGTCACCCTCCACTTTTTGATTATAGTGGGTTGGAACACTTGGCGATAAAGTCGTTTCCCACTTAGGTCGTTCCCCTCACACTGGCCAAAAATGGCTTTAAGAGTTTTTAGCTCCTCGGGAGGGTAGGTCTGCTAAAGGACTTAAATGCTTGAAAAAGAAGAAAGCATAAGAGTGGTTTAGCTTTTTGATCACCCAATTAAGGGGAGAGCATATACCTTCCACTTTCGATACAAGGCAAACAATCTTCTTTTTAACTTTTAAAGAAATGATTTTGCTAACTTCTATTTGGAGATGTTGCTCCAAAACAGCATGGTGTTCTTTTTAGCTTCCCAATCAATGATTTTCTAAGCTAAGTAACAAAATCCTAGTCAACAAAGCAAAGAGTTTGGGTTGGTCAACAAAATGAAATCGATAAAGGGGAAGGACTTCCCTCTTTTGGTTTGCCAAAAAAAAACTTTTTGAAAAATGAGGTTCTTTTCCTTGCAAAAATAAAGTGAATCCTTTTAGACACCAAAGGATGGTGAGGTTCTTTTTAATACATTTGCAAAAGTAAAGTTTGTTGGTTCTTTTTATAGCTTCCAAAATGAAGTGTTTTTCTTCCTAAGAAAGCAAGAAAATGATTCTTATTTGTTGTTGTTTTTAGATACCCCAAAACGAAAGGTGAGTTCAATTTTACCTAACAAGGAAATGAAGAAAACTTAACTAACTTATCAAAGTTAGAAATACAAAATTAAACCTCAAGCCTAAACTTTTAGTAAAATAAGAACAATCTTCCAAACCCTACAAAGAATTTGTTAGTGACCTGCAATAAAACCAGTTAGCAATCAATTTTTATTTTATTTTTGTAAACTTCTACAAGTCTAATTTAAGTCTCTGTTACAATCTTGTTTTTTGCCTACGTCAGTTATGCGCTGCAGAATGGAACCGATGCGCTACAGAAAGACATTGATGCGCTACAGAAAGGCCCCAATGCGCTAAGTTGTTGTCTGGATGCGCTAGACTGTTTTATTAAAGCGCATAAACCTACAAGAAACAACAAAACTGTTATGCGCTAAAGTTAAGTCTTGACATGCTAAAAGGTGCTTTCAAAGCACTAAACAGTCCGCCAGATGCGTTGAAGTACCGATCGGATGCGGTAGAGGATGCTCGCCACACGCTGATTCAATTTTTGCGCATACCTGCAGAGTTAGTCCTACATCAAAAATGATTTGATAAATTGGGTTATGCCCCACGGTGGGCGCCAGAAATGTCTGCGGGAAAAGTGGTGCAATGAAACGAAAATTACAAAATCATGACTAGTCCACAGACTAATGGGACTCTTGGTGTAAGTTATGGAGCTATGTGGAATAGCTCAACTTCCCAAGGGATGTTCCATTGTTTTCTATCTCACAAGACCCCTTAAGCCAATGCCTTTGCTCTTAGATCACTAAGCAAAGTGACTTAGGGATGTTTTGATCAATCTAACATGAATGCAATCCTAATTATGTATAATTTTAACAAATATGAGTTAAACTAGTATGTATATGATGATAAGATGAAAAGATTAGTAATAAAATATCATAACATGATATACTAGCTTAATGTGATTATTATGATGATGTGAAAATACTTCTAAAATGCTTATTAGATTATTTCTATTCAAAGAGGGATTGAAATGCTTGATAAAAATGAGTATAAGTGTGGTACTAAAGACTTGGATGATAAAAATGGAGGAAATAGAGCTCTATTTATAGGAAAAATGGGGCAATGGATGGTCAAGATTGGATAATCTTATCAAGGACCAGGATTGAAAGTTAATCAATCCATGTTTACAATTCTCACCAATGAAATGGTGACAATTGTCAACATAAGATTGCTTGAGAGGAGATGTAAGAAGCATTAAATGCTTGAGAAGACCTCATGGTTACCTTAGAAGGTAAGGGTTAAGGTTAGATTAAGAAAATCCATTGGATAAAGCTTTTATCCAAAGGATAAACTCTTGTGCAAGGGTTAAAGGAATAACCATGGTCAAAGCAATGAATGCTTGATGAGACCCCTGGGTTAAATGAGGGTTGAGTTAGGCAAAAAGTCTCTAACCATGCCAAAAGGGTTAGTTAACCATTAATGGTTTGGAAGACTTTGGGGATAAATTTGTAAGAGTCCTTCCAAATTTGGGGGAACTCAACAAGTTAGCTTGTTGAAGGCATAAAGGCTTTAATGCCTTTGGAAGACTTTACTCCAAATTTGAGAAGTGACATCCTCAAATTTAGGGAAAGGGGATAATTGAAGGGTTTAGGCTAATTGATTAAGATTAGATACGTTCTAGAAGAATCTAGAAAGAGGGTTAGGAGACAAGTGGGAGAAGTAGGAGAATGCAAGTGGATGGAGGATAATCTTAATTGAAATAAATTGCTTTATTTCAACAAAATAGATGCAAGTGGGGGAAATAAATAAATTATATTTATTTATTTGAAGTGAATAATTTAATTAAATGTAAATTTAATTAAAAGGAGAGAGAAGGGATTTAATTAAATTAAATGATTTATTCAATTAAATGATATGAAAGGCTTAGGTGAATTTAAATAAATAAATTGAATAATTTATTTAATCAAATAGAATGATGCGGATGATTTAATTAAATTAGATTTAACTAAATAGAGGAATGAGAATAAAATGAACATTAAATATTCATTTAGGAAAGTGGTCATTTTTATATGTCTACAGTAAGCACTTATGATTTTGTAATCGCACTGACATAAAGCGCCTCTGTATTGCACATGCATTATGGGATCTTGCACATCAATTTTGTGTCTTATTGTACTCGCACTATGATATAAAAGGCCATGGGTGTTTGATGTTTGTCTTTGTTTGCCTTCATACATTTCTCATGTGTGTGTACCTTGGTTTGCACACCCTTTGTATTTGCTTGTACTTTCATGTCTGCACGGGCAGATGTTCTTGGTTCTTATTCATGCACTACATTATGGCTTTTAGATTCAATGTACATGTCATACCTCTCCCTTGTCAGCATTATGGGGGGTTTCTACTGTTGGTGCTAATGCTTCCTTGGTTTCGTATTAGAGTGAGCTATGTATTCAGTATTTATTCTTATGTACTAGGCGGATGCAATGACTGGTTACCCATGCATTTTGGTGAGATGGAATACTTACCATATGGACACTCTTGCATTCCTATTTTTGGAGGCGACCTTCCTTTTTCTGACTTGATCAATTCTTTAAACTATTGGTACTTGTGCCATTTGTATCTTCGGATTCCAAATGTTTTGCCTGTGTTTTCCATTTGATTCGGATTCGAGTAGTGTCATTGAGGGCACTCATGCAAATTCATGTCTTCTTGATCCTAATCATCTTTTGTTTCAAAGGAGGTTCTTATTTCAGCATCATAGCACTCATTCTTCGACAAAGTTTGCAGCTTCTTCATGCTTCAGCGATTCTTCATGCTCTTCTTTTATTCCTATCTTCTGGAACATTCTTGTTTGGAGGCTTCTTAGTCCTTCACTTGATATTTCATCTCTTCTCAAAGAGGAGTTCCATTCCCATGGGGTTTTCTCTTTTTCTCCACTTTACAGAGATTTCATTGTACTTGGGTACCTCATCAGGCCTTGTTGTGGGGACCCATTTTTCTCTTTCATGCATCTAGTCCTTAGTTTATTTTTAGCTTCTCCCTAACTTAATCTTAAGGGGAGGTGTTAGAGTAAAAGGTATTAGTTTACTTAATTAATTAAATCATATTGATTTAATAATTAAGTCACCTTTTCTCTATTTCACTTAAGCTAAATTTAGGAAGCTTTTTATAGGAATTATTATTTTAATAATTATTTCTTTTATGCGTGCATCCTATAGGGTTGCATTAGGGTTTTTGATCTCCTTTTATAAGGATTGATCCATTGTATAATCATTAAGTCATTTAGATAATCAAGATGATTTGTCTTTCTGGATCAACAATCTTTTGGCCTCCATAGCTATTTGTTTCTCTCTTGTATCATGATAGGTGTTTGATTGCAGGTGATCTTCAGGAGTGTGGGGTTGAGCAATCAACTCTAATAACAATATGTTAAAGAAGAACTAAAAGAGGAGCATAAAGAGGATGATACTCTATTGAATGATTATGATATGTTTAGAGATGATTGAGGTGCATTAGATTTTATGACTTATTATCCAAGAGAATATAAGATTGATCCTAAATATTGAAATATTACTCCTCTTTATATAGATTCATGTATATGGTCTAATGCCCCCAAGAAAAAACTTGATAATAAATGTTTTAAATAAACTTGTTTATGTGGCAATGACTTAGAGACTAGTTCTTCAACCAATTATTTTACTTCATCTTTATCACTTGAAAACATATATAGCCCTAGATATAAGATAATATAAAAAATATGGATATAAAGATAAAGGATTAGGACTTCACGAAAATGTAATCTTGAACCAAATGAATTAAAGGAAAGAAAAAAGAATGAGGCTATTAGATACATGCACCTCTCCTATAACTATTAAGCATGTACTTGTTTTATGACATGAGCATTGTGTCATTGATGATTACATGTTTGATCTCTTCTAAGATCTCTCTAAATAATGAATGTGAAAATGAATTACTTATTTTACCTTTTTTCTCTTCTATATATGATTTAAATAAATATTCCTTTTTATGCACCTTTTCCCAAAATTTCCCCTTAGTCAATTGTACATGACACAAGATTTTATTTTCCACAATGAATTATTCATTAGCTAAGATACTTAATTAGTTACATATTTCAACAATAGTTTTCATGAGGGAACTTATTATACTAGTTATTTATATGAGAAAATATATATTCATTAGAAGTTTATTTTTTTGGTACATCAAGAGATTTGATTGACATTATATTTTATGATGATGTCACTTATTATTAGACACTTTTTAACATGTTTGATTTGTAAACTAGGATGGCTATTGCATACACTTGTCACCAATAATTTATTAATTTAGAGAAAAAAATTATTGGTTTTAGTTAAATAATAATAATTTAAGAAAAATATATAGAACATCATCACCACATAGATTGACACCAATATACCTTAGGGAAATCTACTTGGAGGTCAAAACCATGGAAATTGTGAGTGCAATCTCACTTACAATTACTCCAAATAGAAATTAGAATAGTATAAGCTTATCAGGATTGATATATACAAGCACATGAACCAATTCTATCTTTAACTTCTATGACCCCTATAATCTCTCACAACTCATTACCATATCACTTTCTCATACACAATTGACTTTAAAAACTTCTAACTTTTAAAGTTCCCATCTATGTCCTTCTAAATTTCCTCTTAATTCCTCAATTTAGATTAAAATTGACTATAA
Source organism: Cryptomeria japonica (assembly GCF_030272615.1). Classification (NCBI taxonomy): domain Eukaryota; kingdom Viridiplantae; phylum Streptophyta; class Pinopsida; order Cupressales; family Cupressaceae; genus Cryptomeria; species Cryptomeria japonica. The sequence continues at coordinate 303,355,534 of NC_081409.1, forward strand.
AACATTTACATCATATTAGGAAGTTAAAACATCAAATAAATTGAAGAGACTATAAAAATTGGTGGACACCTAAAACTTGCACAACTAATTAATTCATTTAATCATCATTTATTCCCCTATTAATTAGATTAAGGTTTATTAGTATCCATATTCTTCCAATCAGCCTATTAATCAAATTAAAGATTTGATTAAAATCCTTTTCTTCTAGCCTAACCTATTAATTAAACTAAGGTTTGATTAAGTACCCTTTAGCCATTTAATTGAATAAATCTTATTTATTTAATTAAAACCCCCTCTTTCCTTTTTAATTGAATTTACATTTGATTAAAATCCCTTTGCATTTAAATAAATCATTATTTATTTGTAAATAGTCCCCCCACTTGCAAAATCCTACAAATGCAAGTTGCACCCCTTTTGGCTAAAATAAATCTTTTATTTTATCTAAAACTTACTATTTTCCTCCACTTGCATTCTCCTACATTTTCCATTAGCATGCTAATATTCTTCTAGAACCCCTCTAATCCCTCATTAACTAGCCTAATTCCTCTAATCATGTCACATCCCTAAATTTGGGGAAAGTCTTCAAAATGTGTTGAAGACTTTACCTTCTTCAACAAGTTAACTTGTTGAGTCTTCCAAACTTGTAAGGTTATCTAACTTTCAACAAGTTAACCTCCAAAGTCTTCAAAGAGCATTTAATGCCTCTTACAAGACATTATCCTAGCCCATGATGGTTGTCCCTTTGGCCATCCCTCAACTTTGCATAAGAGTTTACCTCTTGGACAATAGCATTATCCAATGATGTCATTTCTTGAGGTTATCCCTAATGCTTACTTAGCATATAATGCTTGCCTAGAATTCTCTCAAGCCATCTCAAGGTGACATTTGTCAACTTGGGATTGGATTGAATTCCTCTCATGGATTGATAACTTTCAATCCTATCCCTTTTTAAGATTTCTCAATCTTGGCCATCCATTTCTCTATTTTTCCCATAAATAGAACCCATTTCTTCAATTTGAGGATCCATCATCTTGTGCATCAAACTTATAGTCATTTTGTAGGTTATCAAGGAGCTCAATTTGTCATCTTCAAGCACTTAGATCATCTTGGTTGCATGCTAGTTTAGCTTTCATCTTGTTGATAGTATCATGATAATCTCATTTTCATGATAGCTTAATTCATAGCCATTGTATATCAATTTTATAGCAATATCCATGTTAATTTAATTAGCACACCTAAGCTTTCAATTTGGAATCAATCTTAATCTCATATCTTGCATTTCATCTTTTCATATCATTTGATCATCTAGCTAGGAACATAGTTGCATTCATTTTGATCTAGGCATATCCTTCAATCTCGTTCTTTAGGTTGACATCTAAAAGATCAAGTGCTCTTCCAAGTGAGAGCCACCTTGAATCTTGAAGATCCTTGGAGATAGAGGAACATGAGACGCGCTTGGGGTTCTTGATTTTGAAGCTAACTTAACTTAGTTTCTATATTGATTTCAAACTCTGACATAATGTTTCATGTGTGTGTTTGATGTTATTTGATTCTCTTTTGCAGATTCCACACTTTTCAGCACACAATTGGAATATCACGAGATGTGTTTTTAAGCATGGCAAAATCACCTCTTTTAGTAGGAAGCAATTTCAAAAGCACCTAGGAAATTTCAAAACCATCCTAGCACTTTGAAAACAATCCCTATAGTTTTAAATTTTCCATTGGCACTAGAAAACCCATCTATTTTTATTGGTTTTCCCTCCAATTTTTGGGTGTCGTAAATTTTATAAAATTATGCAAAAACATTTAGGTTTTTCTATCATTAAATACCTAATTTTGACTTGCAACACAAGTCCTTGTTACCATCTAGAGACATTGGATCATTGTATAGATCACACCTCCCCAAGATATATATATATATATTAGTCCCCAAAAGCTATAGAGATTCAAATAGAAAGTGGATGAACCCCTCAACTACCAATTTTTTCCTTAAACCATAACATAAATATTAACCAAAACTTGGAACACATAAGTCTCTAATTGTTCATGTGATGTGATAATAAAGTCTATAAATATAGAGGAACTTGATCAACATTACATTTCTTTGAGGGAGTGGTCCTTTTAATTCTAGTCAACATCTTCCCATGAATATTCAAGACCTATTTAGGTTATTATTTATTTTGTAGGCATACAACATGAGAATATTTATAGCTTTGGTGAGATCCTACTTGTTTTCCCTTTGATAGGAACACTACTTTTTGGGTCATATATGTTGGGGTTTGGATACAACACTATATATACTTGTAGCATCCTCAAATTCCACCCCTTGAAATTTTTGATCGCATTTGGGTCTTCACCTTAGTGTTTGCGCCCCTCGGCCTAATTGAAGACCTAATTATGCTCATGGGCATCACAAACACTAAAAAATTTCAATCTCATACTTGTTATGCGCTTGATCCTAGCCCCAAAATAGGGCAGGACCAAGGCACCACATCCTGGTCCCCCTCATTTTGGGCCCTCTTTAAACCCTTTTTCCCAATTCAAGTTTGGGCGAGATTCTCCTCTCTGTATCGGCCTATGTTGGAAAATTAGCCAATTAATCTAATAGACAAGTATATAAAGAGGATTTCCCCTCTCATTTGAACATCTACAATCCATCAATAAGAAAGACCACACACACATCTAGCAAGCATACGACATCAAGAGATCAAGCATTCAAGCATTCAAGAGAAATTGAGCATCTTCAGTCTTCCTTCGAGCCTTGGAGCATAAATAAATTCAAGGATCAAGCATTGAAGTGGAGATTTACATTCTATTTCATGAAACCCTAATTCCAGGTGGAGGCAATCAAAACTTCACAAGGAGGTATAATCATTTCAATTTCAGCCATAATTCAACATCTCCCTCAAAAGGAGAACATTTCCTTTTGGTCATTTCATTTACATTTATCTCAATTTCATGGTTAATTCCAAAACCAGGGTTTGACCAAAGGCAAGCCCCTATTCCCAACCTATTTCCAATCTTTATGTGTTCAGTTGTACTTCTAGAAATAAGCTTCAGACACAACTCGATGGAAAAACCCTTTTCGATGCGCAAAAAATTCGAAGGACCAAGAGGTAGTGCCACGGTCCCTAATTTTTCGAGCCATTTTTGCAGGGCAGATCTGAACAACTTATATTTCTTAGATCCAGGTGCACGACTGAATCCCGAACTTGTAGCTCAATATTTTCTTAGTTTTGTCTCTAAATTCAGCACTTTACCCTAAATCAAAATTTCAACTTACAAAAGAGGGAAAAATATATCATAATCTATCAATCCACTTAACATTCAGTCCTTACCTGATTTGTGATTGAATTTGGTGGATTCCTCCCCTCTTTTGAATGTAAAGGAAATCCCCCCACAAAGCGAAAATTGATTTGGTGATTACTCCTTCTATGTTACAAATTGCCAAATCAAATTTTTCCCTTTATAATACCCAAATAAACAAAATATACATTACATAAAAAAACTTAGAACCAACTCAAACTTCAATCTATGTTTATTATTAACTAGAATATTAGCATATTATTTGATTCAACCAAACCCATTTGACTTAGGGTGTTAATAAAATTTTAGGCTAATTTCTTTAGCCAAATCTTGTCAAATCAAGATAGTTTGAGAACATGAATTAGAAAGTGTACATCAATATTTAAGCCCTTAAACTAAATATTAAGATCGAATAAAAATTCTTGATCCAACAAACTAACTTTCCCGCTATTGTAAGTAATCCTAGAGTCCAACTTTGAAGTGAAATATATCTCTTCATCTCTTTCAATGGAGAGATGATATTTTTTCTTACCCTTTTTACCTTTCTTCCAAGGGTTCATCTTAGAAAGAAACTTCCTACACAGGAATTTTATATGAGTATATTTCCCACAATGATCGTACTATCTAGTAGGATTTATTTTTATGTGTTTATATCTTGCCTTTTCTATTTTGGTCACAACTCCACTTGCCTTTGTGGGTGATAAATAAATTCAAGAAATTGCACATTATTCTTCAACCTCCAAACACTTTTCGTCTTAATGATTTTTTTTGTTTAATTATTTCCTAAATATTTATTAAATTCACCTTATTATTTAACAAGGTAATGCATTCCTACAACCATTAAAAAAAATGATATTTTTTTTCTCTACATTGCATTCCCACTTTGGTACGTAAATTAAAACTAAATGAGATAACACATTAAAATAAAATAAATGAATATCAATAGTGTAGTGTCATAAAATTGCAACCCTAGAAATTTTAACCACATTTGAAGTCCTCACCTTGGCGACGACATCCTCCTTCCTAGCCGAGACCTCTTTCTGCATTTTCACCCCTTGACCCCTTCTTGTTTGAGCCCTGAGATAGCCTCAAGACCCTATCCGAGCCCCAAGATAGGGCAGGACAGGGGCATGGCGCCACTGTTCCCCTTGGACAAGGGCATGGCACCCCTGTCCCACCCTCTTAGGGTGGCCCCAAGATAGGTCCCCCCGGCCCTTTCTGCACTTCGGGATCCCAAATCTCCCCGATGTCGTCCTTGGGTGAGATGAATTAATTCTCTAAGGCATGTATAAAAGGGAATTGGTCTTCTCATTTGCAGATACAAGGAATTCAAGTAGAAGGTCTTCATTATCGTCATCAAGCATTCAAGTCTTCACGCATTCATCAAGTCTTGTTTCTTCATGTGTCTTCTTCATTCATCCATTGGAGCAACATTACAACATTCATTTGCAAGCATGTGTGTGTGTTAGGGTTTTGTCATGTTACATGTCATTTCATGCAACACTTGTGATTACATTCAAGAAGAAAAGCAATCATCGTCGACAAATTGCAGATCTACAAGGTATACATTTCTATTGTTTACATTCAAGCATTTGCAATTACTTTCTTTCAAGGTTGATTCCTCAACTGAGGTTTGATTGAGGAAACCCCTATCTACAACACTTTTTTCCCTCTTTTCTATGTGTAGGTTGTAGGTGCGCAACTATAATTGCAGGTTTAGGCTTCATTTGCAGAGACGGAAGAACCCTTTTCATTTCGCAGATTTTGTAGAGGACCGTGTACACTGTCGCCACAGTCTCGACGACTTTTCTCCAAACTTGTAGGGAAGATCCGTATCAGTCTAATTAGCTCAAATCTGAAGTTACAATGCAATCCCAAACTAGTAGCTCCTCATTTCACTCAATTTCTCTCTTTGTTCCACATAGTCAACAAGCCAACTTTCCTATTTACAAAAGAGGGCAAAACACACTTCAACCCTTGCAATTCACTTGGAATTCACATCCTTGTCTCCCTTGGATTTGGATATAGTGGATTCAAGCCCTTCTTTTGAATGTAAATTTCCTCCAAGTGAAAATCATCCTAGTGGCTTCCTTTCTCTCTCCTAGGTGGGGAGTCACTAGAGTTCAATTTTCAACTTTACATTTTGGTGAACCCAACGTCTTAAACATTAATTCTGATTTCCTCTTATTAGATCTAAATAATTGCAATTTGAAATTTAAAATTTCATTTCCAAGTTTGATCTTTTTGCAAAATTTAGAGGTTAATTACATAAAAACCCTAATTTTTCATTTTGAGCAAATTAAGCTTGTGAAGTGTAAAATTTAATTGCTTGTTTCAGATCTGATTTCTATTTCAAAATTGCAATTCAAATATGTCTCTTTATTCTGAAAATTCAATGGTTAAATCATAAAACCCTAATTTTTAAGATCTTTCTATTTTTGACCTTTGACTGCAAATTTGATCGATCTAGACATCTCCAAATCAGCTATTTTCTGGATTCTGCAATAATATCATAATACCTATCATCCCTGAAAATTTTGAAAAAAGTTGGTCAGACCATGTGCACTTTTGCCACGGTCCTCGACTTTTTTCCCGAAATTCTATGAGACAAAATTGACTGTGTTTTTCTGCTTAAATCCATAAAATTGGCATACTTTATCAATTTTAACACCCTCTAAGGTCGAACATGAATTCAAATTCAAATTTCAAATTTGTGATTCAAATTCCATTTTTGCTCCTTTTTTAAATTTTCTTTGCATGTATGGGGTGAACATTATTCTTGTTTGATCATCAATGAATATGGAGTTCTTATCTTATTTTGCTAATTCAATTTCGAGTTACATTACAGATGTTCATGATGTCACCTTTCATGCATATGATGATAATCTAGTTCTCCCTTTCATTCATAGCTATGATTTACCCTCTCCCAACATTAATCTCATTAATGAGGGCACATTGGTGCAAAAAAGGGAATATGGACACTTCTTTCAAAGATCTCCCTCCTAAAGATGAATCTTTGGAGAATTGTGTTCCTTCTTCTCCTAAAAAGTATCTGCCTCATAAGGATTATTTGGTGCAAGAGGATGATATTATGACTATTAGACAGTTCAAATAACCGGAAGACAACTGAGGGGGGGGGGGGGGGGGCGGGGGTGAATCAGTTGTCACCAAATTACAGAAACCTTAAGTAATTAAAACTTTAATATCGGAACACATAAGATCAATACCGGAATACATAAATCAATTACCGAAATAGCAGATATGCCAATTAAGCACAAGCAACAATTAGAGAATAGATACCATCCACATGACACCAAGATTTGTACGTGGAAAACCTGGTAAAGGGAAAAACCACGGTGGGAAGCCTACCCAGAGTCAGATAATACTTCTATAAAAAGTATGTGATTACAAATTGAGGGGCCTGCACTTGCAGGAAGGCCAACATCCTAGAGCACACTTCTCATTACAAAATGAGTCTCACTGACTCATAAGAATCCAAACTACAATCCGGAAGAAAGAATGAACTACAATAATAGAATCTCTTATGCCTGAGTACAGTTTTAGTTAAGCTCAATACCGGAGGTCTTAAACCTCTTGCATAAACCCAACTCAATCATCAATGATCGACCAAATCCTCTACATGAATGATTATTACATTATTCAATCCTATACCATATTCTCATGATCTACAAAGAGATATTACATCATATATATACAAACCCTCGACCTTAAACAATTAGGTCGGCCACCATACAATAAAACCTATTACATAATTATAAAATATGTCAGCCTGAGAAAAAATAAATATCATCCAACCCATAAGACATAGAGAAAACACATCGAGAAGACCAAACAACACATTACATTAAGTCGGTTCATAACCTAGATAGTACTAGACCTAATTTAGGTCCACACGCACTAAAGCAATGATCCCAATCAGTCAAGGATCGAACACGATCACCATTATCATCATGAATCCTTACTAGAAGTCGCACCAACACCAGTTATGCATAGTATCAAAAGATCTTCAACAAAGCTCTGCCGATGAAACCCTCACTAGATCAATAAACCAAGCTTACCAGCATATAAGATAGCATCCGATCACCAAATCAATACCAACTGACTGAACATATATCTAAGTATCATGAATAGCATATCTAAGCCAATTCCATAAGACAAAGCATATCGCAGTATACCGGATCAACATGATCTTACCAACTAGAAACCAAACATCCTACCGGGACCAAAAGGATACTGGTAAACAACCAAAACAGCTAGTGATGACATCTATAACAAAACATCAATGCAACACATAATCAATTCCTCCAAATAGCCAACAATATCCCCCTTTGGCATTGATGGCAACACTAGATGTGAAAAACATCCAAGTGCCAAGAAATGCCAAACAAATCTGCCACACAAGAATATAGCAATGAAGTTTTGATTCATACTCTCCCCGTAGATGATATCACAGTTAAGTTCTGCAAATTTCTCCCCCTAATGTATATAACTCCTTAAGTTTTTCACATGAATATCTCTCCCCCTTTGACATCAATGCCAGAGATTTGACATAAATATCAAAGCAAAATCATAAACCACTGAATCACAAGACTAACTACTCCCCCTGAGTAGTAGCATCACCACATCAATCCGGAATGAATAATAGCTCTGATAATGCATACCAGACTTATGCCAAATAGCATCAATCAGTTTTCTACCCGAGGGGCAAAAACCCCTAATCTGTCTCTAAGATACTCAAATGATTCTTTAGGCAAAGGTTTAGTCAAGATGTTTGTAATCTTCTCTTTAGTGTTCACATAAACCAATCTAACTTCATTTTCTTCCACCTTTTCCTTAAAAAAGTTGTACTTGATAGATATGTGCTTTGTCTTAGAGTGAAATACCAGAGTCTTTGATATGTCTATAGCAACAGAGCTATCATAGTGAATAACTATCAGTTCATTGCAATGCACTTTTATGTCCTTCAACATTTGCTTCATCCATAGAACTTGTGTACAGTTAGTAGCAGCAGCAACATACTCAGCTTCAGCAGTAAATAAAGAGGTCCATGACTATTTCTTGTTGATCCATGAAATAAGTTTCTTTCCTAGAAAGAAAGCTCCTCCTGAAGTACTTTTCTATTCATCAACATCACCTGCCCAATCTGCATCTATATATGCACATAAAGTAAAGTAATCATTTTTAGGATACCACACACCATATTTTGATGTTCCTTGTAAGTATCTAAAAATCCTTTTCACTACACTCTCATGATTTTCTCTAAGATCACTTTGATATCTTGATGCAATGCAAACTACATTCATCATATCCAGTCTATTCTAAGTCAAATATAGCAGACCTCCAATCATAGACTTGTATCTTGTAGGATTTACCGGTGCAGATTCATCTTTCCTTGTCAATTTCTCACTTGTAACCATAGGAGTACTAACCGGTTCGGTTTAGAATTTTCCATACCAAATTTCTTCAACATCTCCCTAGCATACTTAGTTTGACAGATGAAAATACCTTTATCAGTCTAAGTAATTTGCAAACCTAAGAAAAATTTCATTTCTCCAATCATAGACATTTCAAATTCATTCTCCATATTGTTAGAAAATTCCATGCACAACTTATCTTCACCTCCAAAAATGATGTCATCAACAAAGACCTCAATAATCAGTATATCATCATCAGTGACTTTATAATATAGATTAATCTCAGCATTACCTTTAGTGAAACCAAGCTTTAAAAGATATTTGTTGAACCTTGCATACCAAGCTCTAGGTGCTTGTTTCAATCCATATAAGGCTTTCTTTAACCTGTAAACCATATTTTTATCATCTGAAAGTGAAAAACCATCAGGTTGCTCAATATAAACTTCCTCATCAAGATCCCCATTCAAAAAAGCACACTTAACATCCATCTAATAAACCTTGTAGTTTTTATGTGCAGCATAGGCAAGAAATAATCTTACAGCTTCAATCCTAGCTACAAGTGCAAAAGTTTCACCATAATCAATTCCTTCCTTCTGAGAATATCCTTTACAAACCAATCTAGTTTTGTTCCTCATAACTTGTCCATATTCATTTATTTTATTCCTGAAAACCCATTTAGTTCCAATAAAATTCTTATTTTTAGGCTGGGAAACTAAAATCTATGTGTTATTCTTTTCTATCTGATCTAATTCTTCTTCCATAGATTTCATCCAACATTCATCTTTCCATGCTTCATTTATTGACACTAGTTCAACTTGAGAAATTAAACATACCTCATCAACTACCAATCTTCTTCTTGTCATCACTCCTTTGTTCTTATCCCCAATGATTAGATCTTCTGAATGATTCAGCCTTATATACCTAGGAGTCTTCTGACTCTCTATTCCTCTTTCCTATTTTTCAGTTACTGTTGAATTTTTTTGATACTGCCAGAGTAACCGGTTCAATATTTTGTTCTAGTAAAGGTGTTATCGGTTCAGTTGTGATCATTTCCACTGCTAGTTCTTGCTCATAAATTATGATTTGACTTCTATTCAGCTCATCCACCTTGACATTGGCGCTCTCCACAATTCTCTACAATCTTTTGTTATAACATCTATATGTTTTGCTTTCATTAGAATAACCAAGAAATATTCCTTCATCACATCTAGGATCAAATTTGCCAATGAAATCATCTCTCCTGATATAACATTTACTACCAAAGATTCTTAAGTACTTAACTGTAGGTGTATTGCCAAACCATAACTCATAAGGTGTCTTACCGGTTTCTCCTTTGATATGAACTCTGTTGAATGTGTAAACTAATGTGCTCATTACTTCTATCTAGTAGATATGAGGTAGATTAGCTTCCATCATCATGGTTCTAGCAGCATCCAAGATAGTTATGTTCTTTCTTTCCACAACTCCATTCTGCTGAGGTGTCCGGGGAGCAAAAAATTGTCTCCTTATGCCATGTTTCTCACAAAAGTTACTAAACTCACCGGATGTGAATTCTCCACCATGATCTAACCATAAGCAGTTAATCTTCAATCTTGACTAAGTTTCAACCTTAGCTTTAAAGATTTTAAACTTTTCAAAAGCCTCATATTTTTCCCTTAGAAAAGTAACCCACATCATTCTAGAATAGTCATCAATGATTAGCATAAAATATCTATCACCTTGGAAACTTTTGATTCTAGCAGGGCCACACAAATCAGTATGAATAAGATCAAGAACATCATTAGATTTGTCTTGTATACTCTTCAAAGAGGTTCTAACCTATTTTCCCATTTGACATTCTTTACATACCGGATTATAGGGCTTCACAATCTTAGGTATATACTGCCTTAGTTGAACTAATCTTTACCATGCAATCAAAATTCACATGATATGGCCTTTTATGTCGAAGCCAACTCTCATCAATTTGTGCAATCAAACATGTCTTCTCACCGAAATTCAAATGAAATATATTACCTTTTGTCTGAGTACCGGTTACAATCTCCAATCCAGATCTATTGATAATATTGCATTTCCATCCTTGAATTGTAATTGAAATCCCTTATCCACCAACTATCCTACACTCAAAAGATTATGCCTCAAACCTTCAACATAATAAACATTATCAGTATTGTACTTACCATCTAATGATATAGTTCCTCTTCCTTTAATCATGCATGCTTTGCCATCTCCAAATCTAATCAGACTGCCATCAAATTTTTGCAAAGATAGAAGCTTCCTTTTACCTCCAATCATATGATGTGAACAAACACTGTCTATTACCCATTCATCCTTATCTACAATTTTAGCAGCAAGGGCCTTTTCTTCAGGTAGATTCTCTTCCAGTTCCGGATCATCTTCCTTGATAGCCAAGAACACCCATTCATTTCCATTGTCGAAACCACTAGCAGAGTCTTGTGTCCGTTCATCATCAGAATCAGTCACACCTTCCTCATCTGCAAAGTAACATGATTTATCTCTGTAATTCTTGTACTTATGCTTGTTCTGATATCCAGGTTTAGGCTTAAAATATCTTCTAGCTCTTTCTTCAAATCTTGAATTCCTTTCAGGACATCTAGATGCGAAATGACCTATCTTATTACATGTCAAACATTTAAAGGTGATTTTCCTTCATACTTACTTCCTACCGATCCTATAGGTACTCTTGTAGCAAGTAGGGCTTCAAGTTTCTCA